>NW_027507786.1:10361115-10466535 GCF_037356315.1 Lithobates pipiens
TAAATTTACAAAAATACTAGCATCGGTATTGAAAATACCAGCGCTACAATTATATTATTATTTTTTCTCTACTTGGACAGCTACAAAGTGCTTGTGCATACTGTAGCTTCCCTTCTCTCTCTGCCATATAATAGCAATAAAATGAAATGAATAAGAGTGGCAAACCAAAGAATCAAGAGCAGTGTTTCTCAACCAGGGTGCTGCTTGGGTTCCCTCTGGGTTCTTAAAGCGGGAGTCCGCCGGGACTCCGCGTTTTTTTTTTTTTTTAAAAGCCAGCAGCTACAAATACTGCAGCTGCTGACTTTTAAAATAGTGACACTTACCTGTCCAGCGCGCCCGCGATGTCGGCACCCGAAGCCGATCTCTAGATCGTCACTCAGGTGCTGCCGTCGCCATCTTGGGTATGGGAATCAGGAAATGGAGCCTTTCGGCTTCATTTCCCGGTTCCCTACTGCGCATGCGCGAGTCGCGCTGCGCAATAAGGACGGTCCCCGCTGCCTCTGGGATCTGTGTGTTTCCCAGCAGGCAGCGGGGCACTTGCAGAAGGGGGCAGGCACTTGCGGAAAGGGGCGTAATCTACGCCCCTTTCCGCAGAGAGCTATCCCGGAAGTGGGTGCAGTTACCTGGATTATCCAGGTAACTGCACCCCCCTCCCCCCTGAAAGGTGCCAATTGTGGCGCCGGAGGGGGGGAGGATTCTGATGAGCGGAAGGTCCATTTTAGGGTGGACCTCCGCTTTAAGCACATGACCCAGTTTGCCCTGAATCAGCATCCTAAATTGCCATGGTGTGGGTGTTCCAGATGCCAGCAACCAATGAAGCTCAAAGGTCAGGGCATACGGCGTCATTCAATACAATGGTGATGGTGACTGGCTTGCCTACACCATGCCAGGGCATGTCTCTGATCTAGGACAGGTGGCATGCAGAGCAGGGGCTGTGTGATTGGGGGGCCCCGTAATGGGGGGGGGGACTGTGTGATTAGGCAGGGTCTGTGATGAGGAGCTGTGTGATTGGGGAACTTTGTGATAGGGGGACTGTGTGGCTCAGTGGAGGAATGTGTGACTGGATGGCTCAATGAAGAGAGGAATGTGTGATTGGCAGGAATCTGTGCGGTTGGGGAATGTGTAATTGGGGGGGCTCTGTGATGGGGAGACTGTGTGATTTGGTGGGGGCTCCATGATGGGGGAATGTGTGATTGGTAGGCTCTGTGATGGGGGAATGTGTGATTGGTAGGCTCTGTGATGGGGGAATGTGTGATTGGTAGGCTCTGTGATGAGGGAAGGTGTGATTGGGGGGCTCTGTGATTTGGGGACTCTGAGATTGGGTGCGGGGCTGTTTGAAAGGGGGACTGTGTGATTGGGGATCTCTGTGATGGTGGAACTGTGTGACTAGGGGGCTCTGTGATGGGGGGCTGTGTGACTGGATGGCTCAGGGAAGGGGGGGTGTGTGATTGGCAAGAATCTGTGCGGTGGGGGAATGTGTAATTGAGGGGTTCTGTAATGGGAAGAGTGTATAATTGGGGGGTTTTGATTGGGGGACTCTGTGATGGGTGGACTATGTGATTGGGGGGCTCTGTGATGGGGGAATGTGTGATTTAGGGGCTCTGTGATGGGGGACTGTGTGATTGGCAGGGCTCTCTGATGGTGGGATTGTGTTATTGAGGAGCTCTGCGATGGGGGGACTGTGTGGTTGGAGAACTGTGTGATGAAGGGACTGTGTGATTGGGGGGTTGTGATTGGGGGGCTCTGTGATGGGGGGACTGTGTGATTGGGGAGCTCTGTGATGGGCAGACTGTGTGATTGGGGGGCTCTGTAATAGGCAGACTGTGTGACTGATAGGGCTCTCTGATGGGGGATTGTGTTATTGAGGAGCTCTGTGATGGGGGGGGGGCTGTCTGGTTGGAGAGCTGTGTGATGAGGGGACTGTGTGATTGGGGGGGGTTGTGATTGGGGGGCTCTGTGATGGGGGAATGTGTGATTTAGGGTCTCTGTGATGTGGGGACTGTGTGATTGGGTGGGGGCTCTGTGATGGGGGGACTGTGTGATTGGCAGGGCTCTCTGATGGGGGGATTGTGTTATTGAGGAGCTCGGTGATGGGGGGACTGTGTGGTTGGAGAACTGTGTGATGAGGGGACTGTGTGATTGGGGGGGTTGTGATTGGGGGGCTCTGTGATGGGGGGACTGTGTGATTGGGGGGCTCTGTGATGGGGGGACTGTTTGATTGTGGGAGCTCTGTGATGGGATTGACTCTGTAGTGATGGGGAGATTGGTGTGATGGGGGTAATAAAAATTTCAATGGCCTTTGATGTATAAGGGAGACTCTGTTGTGATGAGGGGCTCTCATGTATAGGGGGAGCTTTGATGTATAGTGGATGGGCTCTGATTTCATGGGGAGACCTCTGATGTGATTGGGGCCACTAATGTAAAGGGGGGGGGGCTTCTGATGTTTATATTGGAGCCTAAAGGATTAATTCACCTTTGGTGAACTAACACCAGACACTACCCCCACCCCCCATGCCCAGCTGTACTTACTTCCAGGGGTTGCCAAACTGTCAGCACCCCTACAGTCACTCCAGCGATCCAGAGTTAAACCAGATCGATTCTGATTGGCCTGTGCCTTCATAATGAATTGAACAAGGATTACATTTAATTTATTCAGCCAGCACATTACTATGTGAATTTCGGCTTTGCCTCCAGTACAATAACAGTGGACAATTTATGCCAAAAGAAAACATTAGCAATCATTGTGCATGTATATGCTATATCAGGTACATACTTGTTGGTTCACAAAAAAAATTGTCTTTTTTGTGTTAGGAAGACAAATACTCTTTCTGTAAAATTCTGGAAGGTGTGACTGTTGTTCCTTGTAAAACTTGTAAACTTGGACATAACCTATGAATTATGTGGCCCCCATAGCAAAATTTGGATGGGGCCCCCTGGCTAACTGGCAGCTGGCAGTGCCAACTGTGACAATACTTCATTGATCTTAAAAATGTATTCCTAAACGAAGGACAGGCAGCAGTAGAGCTGTCGGCATAGTCAGTACACTACTAGGAAGTAGTGATGAGCTTGGGTTTGGATCACTCACACATGTAATAACATTAAAGAAGAGATCCGGGAAATCACTAACTAATCTTAAAACTGCCCCCCCCCCCCCCTTGTAACACCTAAACTAACTAACCTTTAGACGCAAGATGCATATACTTACCCTATTTCAAGCCATTCCTGCCTGGTCATGTGATTAGCTCCACTCTATCCCCTAGCAGTGGCTTCAGGGTAGAGGAGAAAGTGCTGGCAACAGATGACCCATGGTAAGGCAATGGGTAGATGTCACTGCTCAGGCATTCCAGCCATTGTCAGAGCACTCTATCCGGTCCCCTGTAGCTGGCTGACACAGGGGAGAACATGTGACCGGACCAGAGGAGTCCGAAAATAGGTAAGTATATGCATATTTCTTCTACAGGTTAGCTGTATAGGTGTTAGAAGGGGGGTGGGAGCAGTTTTAAGATTAGTTAGTGATATCCCAGAATTCTACTTTAACTTATTATTGGGGGAACCCAACTGCCAAGCCATTGTCATCTTGAAGTGTATTGAAAGGTACAGAAGAGTATGAGCAATAGGAAAAGAAAGGAAGTAAAGGAAGAAAGGAGCAGGTCAAGGATGATAGGGGTTTAAGGGGAAAATAGGACCTCAAAGCAGGGGAAGCCCCTAAATTCCAGGAACATCCAGGAGATTTTTAGTATATGTCCTGCCAAAGCAAGGACAACATCCAGCAGATTTTTAACGAGTGGGTGTTATATAGTCAATAGCGAGCCATCAAAATCCACTAGAAGATGGTGTTTTACCAATGGATCCCAAACTTTTTGGAACTATTCACGGAGTCCCCTAGTGTGGCCTCAATTTTTTTGATGGTTAGCTACCAAAATCACCTTGTTCTTAACCTGGGCTATGGTTGGTTGTGTGGACCACCATGCTTTCAGCAGTATCTGCTTAGCCAATGTAAAGATAAAAGTTAGCAACTTCATTTGGTATTTCCTGGAGGGTCCTTATATGTATTTTGTAAAACTGTGTATAAGTTGCTGATAAATTTTAATTCCTATGCATTTAATTTTCAATCAGCCCTACCATATATGTTTTCACTTACCTATCTTGCTACAGCCTATAAAACATTGGCCCAAAATCTCATGACGATACTTTGCCAACCTCTGAGAGACCATATACCAACATAATAGTTGCCTAAAATTGGCTTTCACAAAGTTCATTGATCCGTGTGCTGTGGAATCCCAGATATGGAGCCAGTGTTCTTTTGAGGATTTTACCTTTACAGAAGAGCAATATCATAGAATTGTATTCCTTTCATTGAAGTCTTTAATGTCTCCTTCTACTTTCCTACAGGAAACAATCTTTAAAATCCTTACCAGGTGGTGCAGAACCCCTTCACTTCTCCATGCAGCCTATCCCGATGTGGCAGATACCTATTGACGTTGTGGCTATGGCTTGAGAACCCAAAAATACATTTTCTCATCTTGCCCTAGTCTGAAACCCATTTGGGATGGGATTAGGACAAAGTGTCTGGACACCTACATAGCGCACGTGAGATGTTTATGTGAATAGAGCCCAATATCTCAAAAATGTAAAGACTATACATGCCCAAACAACACAGATTTCTTTATATTGCACAGCTCAAACATATCTCTCAGAACCTACTGTAAATCAGTCCTTCGTCATCTACTGAAAGCTGCCAAGACTTGTATCCCCTTAGATGGACAGATTCTTCTCCATTCAGGATTTCCTTATGAGTCAACAAAGTGGAAGAAATTAGAAGGATGGAGGATTTTATTCACTTTACCTAAAATAAACCTTGAAGCCCACCTCTGCAGGTGGTTCTACACGGATGCCTTTATTCTCTCAGATGAAGGTAAGGCCTTATTACTTGGCCACTCTTATAACAGTTTTATTTCCCCCCATCGCAGATCCCGGGAAGTATCCCTGAACACCACTGCCCCCTCCTCACCTCTTCCTGTGTCTCCTTCCCGCTCCTTTCTCGCCATCCTCTGTTTCCCCCTCTCCCACCTGCTTATCTCACTTCCCATACACCACCTGACTTTATCCTTCTTTTGTGCATTTCCTTCTTAATTTTAACGAAAAGATCTTCAGAACATATTATCACCTTGAGTATTTTTAGCAGCTTTGATTGACTCAATTGACCATTACCACGAGTCTAATGTATCACATGATTTCCTTTATTGATACATCATCTGTATGTTGCGCTAATGCCAGAGAACTCACAGTGCTATTGCCCATCTCTGTGCAGCAGTGGCTAATTCCCATTACGCTAATGCCAATGGGCATGCCCGGTGTCCCCGACAGAGGCGAACGAGTTCCGGAACAAAACGTGCGCACTGGCGCACCCATACGAACGTGTGTGTGAATTGGACATGTTGGAAATTTTTTGAAAAACTAATGATTTTCTAATCAATGATTGGAGAATCGTGCGAGAAATGCAATAAGAAAAGAAAATTTACGGAGAGAAAAGAGGATTATTATTTTCTGTAGCAACATGAGGTGAAATTGAAAGCTTGGTCGGCTGAATTTCGAAAATCAATGGTGGCGGCATCTGATCACAAAAAAATCAGAATTTTCTGATTTTGAAAAGAAAATGTGTTCGAATATTGACCGTGTATGGCCTGCCTTATAGAATCTTAGCAAATCAGGCCCCCCCAAGCCCTGCCGCAGCTGGGACCTCGATGAGCACAGGCGGGATTTCAGCTGAAAAATATCTAAAAAACAATCAGCGCACACACAAATAGTGGACAAGTAATTGCCAGCTGAACACCTAAAAGAGCAAATCACAACTCCTCAAATGAACATAACAGTAAAATAAATGGTGCAGCGTAATAATAGTTCATCAACTAAATGACCTGACAGAAAGAAAAGATTAAGCCGTCACGTAAAAAGAGGAATCTTCTGTCGGTAAACCACAATTCAAAGCAGGGCTGGACTTGGACAGAAATTTGGCCCTGGACTTCATCCAGACCGGCCCACTTACATTTTCAGTGTCCCATCAGCACCCACTTACATCAGAGTGACCCATCACCAGCCCCCTTACATCAGAGTGTCCCATCAGCACCCCCTTACATCAGAGTGTCCCATCAGCACCCCCTTACATCAGAGTGTCCCAACAGCACCCCCTTACATCAGAGTGTCCCATCACCAGCCCCCTTACATCAGAGTGTCCCATCAGCACCCCCTTACATCAGAGTGTCCCATCAGCACCCCCTTACATCAGAGTGTCCCAACAGCACCCCCTTACATCAGAGTGTCCCATCACCAGCCCCCTTACATCAGAGTGTCCCATCAGCACCCCTTTACATCAGAGTGTCCCATCACCAGCCCCCTTACATCAGAGTGTCCCATCAGCACCCCCTTACATCAGAGTGTCCCATCACCAGCCCCCTTACATCAGAGTGTCCCATCAGCACCCCCTTACATCAGAGTGTCCCATCAGCACCCCCTTACATCAGAGTGTCCCATCACCAGCCCCCTTACATCAGAGTGTCCCATCACCAGCCCCCTTACATCAGAGTGTCCCATCAGCACCCCCTTACATCAGAGTGTCCCATCAGCACCCCCTTACATCAGAGTGTCCCATCAGCACCCCCTTACATCAGAGTGTCCCATCAGCACCCCCTTACATCAGAGTGTCTCATCACCAGCCCCCTTACATCAGAGTGTCCCATCAGCACCCCCTTACATCCGAGTGTCCCATCACCAGCCCCCTTACATCAGAGTGTCCCATCAGCACCCCCTTACATCAGAGTGTCCCATCACCAGCCCCCTTACATCAGAGTGTCCCATCACCAGCCCCCTTACATCAGAGTGGCCCACTAATCTATCGGCCCACCGGGAAACTCCCGGTAGTCCCGATGGCCAGTACATGCCTGATTCAAAGTGATAAATCCATCCACCATCTGTATAGAATACTCTTACCAAGTCTGGTGGACCACTGAAATCTCAAATGATCAAAAAGGCTTAATATCGTGTACAGGATAAGCTCATCCAATCAGCATTCCTCCAACAGCAGGCTCCAATAGATTACTCTATAGCACTGAATAAATATTCTTATGATGATCCCAGGGTATTACTCCACATCAGCGTATCAGGTTTCAAAAATCCAATAAAAATGCCCCCAACAAACAACGATGGGAGCAGCAAGCCATGTGTTCACACCTGTAGACCTAAGGGATTTCAGCTCAACTGTCTGGAGAGAGCAGCTGCCCTTCAGGCTGGGAACTTCTCCTCCTGGACAAGAACAGGGCTACTTCTCAGGCTCCTAGCTATTTATGCATTCCCACAGCCACCTTCTAGGCATCCTCCCCCAGGGATTGGCTGAGACAACATACATTTGCCTTTTGTCAGAAACCATGAATCCGACTGGGACAGAAGTACAATTAAATCACACTTGTCTATTAAATAAAAATATAAAGGTAAATAGAGTAAGCGTAGTCAAAGCATAGCCAGATTCCAGTAACCGGATCGAGTAGTCAGCCAGTCCAGAGTTCAATAACAAGATTGGGTGATCAGTCAGGCCAGAAGTCAGGGATCCAAGTGGAGCGACAGCAAGCAGGATAAGGAGCCAGAAGGGATGTCAGCAAGCCAGTCTTTAAACAGAACCGCAGGAGATGGTTTCTTGTGATGCGACCAAGGCAAAGGCAGAGATGAAGTGAGCTGGACAGCTTTAAGTAGGCAGGTCAGACGAGCATGATCGGGAACAGCTGGTAACTGTGGAGAGAGATGAGAGCTGGCAATTAGCCGACAACTGAGCAGCCAGCCCAGAGAAGAAAGGGCTAAGCCCAGCCCTGACACCTTTCCAGCCCACTACTTTCTAGAATCCTCCAGAAGGCAGGGGGGAACAATCAACCCTGCAGCCAGTGGAGCCCAGACCAGCCCAAAGCAATCACAAACTGCTCCACTGTTTACAGTAGAGCCAAAAAGAAGGAAATTGACCTAACTTTCCCAGCAACCTATCTAGGAGGGGGGCTACATCTACAATCAGCTATACTCAACCGTTATTATCCGTAACTGATTCTGAAGTAAATAAAGAAAAACAAAAACAAAAAAAAAAAGCATTTTACACAATGCCTGTGCCTAGCCTGTTTAGTTTTTACTAATATTCCACGGGTACGCTTTCATTTTTACTTTGCCATTAGTCGTATTTTCAACCACTCTGGACATTTCCTATGGTTTCGTCCGACCTAAAAGAGAATCCAGCAGCTTGATGTCATGATGAGCGCGATGGTGGTCGACAATCACGGGACATGTGTCATGAGATCATTATTTTCTCGCCGTTCGGAGTTAAATGAAAAGCCCCCTCGTAACTCGGTGTTCTGTCGCCTTACAAAGAACCTGTTAAAGAATAATTACAGTCGTGGCGGGAGGTTTTGGGCCATCGGCTGAGATGGACACAAAGGCCTTTTACAGAAGTGCCACCCAGGAGCTAAGTGTCTGAAGCCGCTGAGGCATTTTATCTACATTGAGCAGAGTTCTTATTGTTTGGGGAGGAGGACAATGCTGGGGGCTGCTCAGGAAATTAAGGTCACCATCCATTTCCCTGGGCACACGATGCCCAGACAGCACCCCACAGGCCCGAAATCCCCTAAAATCTTTTATTAAATCTTTTATTTCCAAGACATCCCGGTTCTGTGCGTCGGCCTTACCGGTATGTGCTTTTAAAGCTGAACTACAGAAGGACAGCACATGTAAGGGAGTTGTTTGACCGGCTAAAAAGGAGTTGTATTTCTGTCCGTCCAGTCCTTGGAATTACACAGCTCTGCCACACAGCACAGCTCTGATCTGATCTCTCTGACGTTCAGCTGGGCCCTTCGGATCTTGATTGATGGGTTGCCACCTGTAGTAGTAGGACGCTAAACTAGAATTGCAAAAGATGCAAAAATAGGGGAGAGGTCAGCGCCAAAGAAAAGACAGAACATACAAAAGTACCAATATCCCTATCAATGGTAAAACAAAGAGATTTGAGAGAATGGGACTTTAAAGGTACGTCATATACAAAATGACATAAAGTTATAATGTAACAATATAAATCATGTATTTAGAAAAGACAAGATAAAAGTAAGGACTGCAGTTACAAGCAGGGTCCTCTTAATGCTCTTGTATTTTATTGTATTGTTACTGTATTGGCTCCTTTTATATTGTAAAGCGCTGCGTAAATTGTTGGCGCTATATAAATCCTGTATAATAATAATAGTCCTGGGTATACATACATCTCCTAAACCCTGACCAATGAGAGAACTGAAATCACATACAAAATACGAGGGTATTCAGCAACAGCTGTTTTATATCTCCTAATCGAATACCCTCGTTCTTTTCCTGATGAAGCCGTCACGGCGAAACATGTTGAAAGTTATGGGCGTGGGAATATTTTGTATGTGATTTCAGTTCTCTCATTGGTCAGGGTTAGGAGATGTATGTATATCCAGGACTATGATTGTAACTGCAGTCCTTACTTTTTTTTTTTTTTTTTAATAAACGTGAAGCGCTAATATATACAGTGTAACCTTGGTTAACGAGTAACGCCCGTTTAGAAAAACGAGCAACTTTTTTTTTTTTTATTCTGACTCAGTTTGCGAGTGTTGTCTTGCAAAACGAGCCAAATTCAAGCTAATGGGGTGTGCAGTACAGCAACATTTTTAATCAAATAGCTTTGCTTTGATCAAAGATGCAAAATATGACAGTTGAAAACACAAACAGAGAATCAACAATCTGATTTAATTGGATGTATTTAACAATGTTTTTGTTTTACCCAGGATGCACTTATTTATGAATTGAATTTGCTTTGATGTATTCCTATGTATATGTGACACCGGCACTGATATTATGGTTTTATTAACAAGGAACGTTGTTTCCATTCTTTGCCCATATCTTGTAAACAGAAAGATACGTTGTTGTTAAATTAAAGAAGAATTCCAAGTACAATTTATTTCTTGCCCAATTTACATGCTATGTCCAGTTTTTATTATGAACAATGTTTCCCCATAGAAGTCAATAGAAACTAAGATAATTCATTCCGCATTGACTTCTATTGCATGCAATACCTCATGTGGCCAGAGGTGCTGGGGGGGGGCGCCGGGGACATTCGGAATGGTTCGGAAGTCGTTTCGGAGCCATTCAGAAATACTTGGAATCACTCGGAAATACTCTGAAACACTTGGAAATACTCCGTTCCCGATTTTTTTCTGAGCCTTTCCGATGCTTTCCGAGTTCAGCTGAGCTGTCCCCAAGTATTTCTGAGGCTCTCTGGCGCCCCCCCCCCCACACCTCTGGCCACATGAGGTATTGCATGCAATAGAAGTCAATGCGGAACAAATTATGTTCGTTTCCATTGAGTTCTATGGGGAAACTCGCTTTGATACGCGAGTGCTTTGGATTACAAGCATTCTCCTGGAACGGATTATGCTCGTAATCCAAGGTTCCACTGTATTTAAAGTATGTACATCATGTACATTCTTCATAATAAAAACTGGACATAGCATGTAAATTGGGCAAGAAATAAATTGTACTTGGAATTCTTCTTTAATTTAAGAACAACGTATCTTTCTGTTTACAAGATAGGAGCAAAGAATGGAAACAACGTTCTTTGTTAATAAAACCATAATATCAGTGCTGGCGTCACATATACATAGGAATACATCAAAGCAAATTCAATCCAATTGGATAAATAAGTGCATCCTGGGTGAAACAAAAACATTGTTAAATACATCCAATTAAATCAGATTGCTGATTCTCTGTTTGTGGTTTCAACTGTCACATATCTTGCATCTTTGATCAAAGCAAAGTCTGATTAAAAATTTGGCACAATTTGTTGTCTGAAAACATTTTTTATAATGGGAGGGGTTATTTTGGAATTTAGAAGCATAACTGATTGCCACAAGGCAGGTTTTAAAGCTTTACCACATGGGTGTTCTAAAGAAAATGGAAGGACTGACAGTTTGTGTAAGCCCTGGTTCACATTGATGCGATTTGACATGCGATGACATGTCAAATCGCATGCCAAATCGTCAGCAATTGCAGCGTCCGAATTGGTGCGACGCTGCATTAAACAGGTTCGTGGCTGATTAAGGTGGTAATTAAACTAATTTGCTGCCTTATCTGCAATAAATTAGCTTCGGAATCTATGTAATTCATACATGTTTGAGTTTAAAGGGATGAGTTGGCAACCCTAGTTCCAATCAAAGTCTCCTCTTACATCAGGGTCCTTATTAGACTTTCCCCTTACATCAGAGTCCCTATCAAAATCCCCCCCTTACATCAGGGTGCCTGTAAGAGACCTCCTTTACATCAGAGTCCCCATCAGAGCCCCTCCTTCCTGAGGGCCCCCCCCCCCCCCCTTGCCAAAACACAGAAACAAACAGGAGCGAAAGCCTCAGTGCATTACCAAAATAAAAAAGATTTATTTAAAAATTAGACCAATAAGTACAAACTCACAATAGCCATAGAGCAAAGCTTCCCAAAGGTCCCCCTTACATCAAAGTCCCCATCAGAGTCCCCCTTTACAGTAGAGTTACCATCATAGTCCCCTTTTTCACCAGAGTCCCAAACAGAGCCCCCTTTACATCAGGGTCCCCATCAGAGTCCCCCCTTACATTAGAGTTACCATCATAGTCCCCTTTTTATCAGGATCTCCAAGAGAGCCCACCTTACATCAGGGTCCCCATAAAAGCCCCTTTACATCATGGTCACTATCAGAGTCCCCATCAGAATCCCTCTTACATGAGGGTCCCCACCAGAGTCCCCCCTAGATCAGAGACCCCATCAAAGCCCCCTTACATCATGGTCACTATCACAGTCCCCATCAGAATTCCTCTTACATCAGGGTCCCTATCAGAGTTCCCCCTTACATCAGAGACCCCATCAAAGCCCCCTTACATCAGATCTCGCTTACATCAAAGTCCCCATCAGAGTTCCCCCTTACATCAAAGACCCCATCAAAGCTCCCCACACATCAGCTCTACCTTACCTTAAAGTCCCCATTAGAGCCCCCCTTACATCAGGTCTCCCTTGCTTCAGAGCTCCTATCAAAGTCCTCCGTTAAAGAACTATGTAGAAAGTGGTCTCTAAAGGCCACAGCCGCGCTAGGTGGTATATGTGAGTGCACTAGAAAAAACACTAAACAGTAATAAAAGAGAAAAAAGGAGAAAAAAGGTTTCGCCGCCCCTATGACTCACAACCCCAAAGGGGTGTGAGATATAACAAACATAGAGTAAATCAGAGTGGAAAGGGGTCTAGGCGCTACCTATCATAGCTAAATAAATATGTGTATATACCCTATGTGTACAATAAATAGGGAAAAATTCAAGTGAGAGAAGTGAAAAAAGTTTCAAGTGAGAAAAGTTATCACCACACCGGGAAGACACAGAGGAATATTGTGTAGAAAATTATTTCATATAGAGTTATGTCCAAAAACGGACTACATAGAAATACTGAGTATAAGTGCCTCTAGTGAGCAAAAAATTAATTGTATCCAAATTCTACATAGGTGTGTGGCCCGTAGAAAAAACTCTAGTGAAGTTTCAGAAGATAAAAGTAAAGATACTCCAATAGTGGTTGAGCCACATGTGTATGTATAGTGAATAAATTATGTGCAAAAAACAAAATAAATTAGAATAAGGTAAACAAAATAAACATGAATAAGACAAGCAATCAGTGTTATACTAATATGCGACAATGCAAAAAATGTCAAAAAACTTTTCGAAAGAAACTCCTGTATCAGAGGGGTCCCCCTTGGAAGTCCTCCGTTACATCAGGGTCTCCATCAGAGATCCCCTTTACATCAGGGTCTCCATCAGAGATCCTCCTTTACATCAGGGTCTCCATCAGAGATCCTCCTTTACATCAGGGTCTCCATCAGAGATCCTCCTTTACATCAGGGTCTCCATCAGAGATCCCCTTTTACATCAGGGTCTCCATCAGAAATCCCCCTTTTACATCAGGGTCTCCATCAGAGATCCCCCTTTACATCAGGGTCTCCATCAGAGCCCCCCCCCACCATTATATCAGAGCCCCTATCAAAGTCCCCCATTGCATCAGAGTACCCATCGGAGCCAGCCGCCCCTTATACATCAGAGGCTGCAGCATGGGCTGATCTGTGTCAGACATTTTAGCATAGTCTATCTATGTCCAGATGTAGAATATGAAACCCTAGGCAGGTATGCTTTGTTCGATGTATACATTTCAAGGCTTTACTTTCAGTATAGTTAGGAGTGTACCTTTAACTTAATTATTGAAAAGCAGGGTTTAAATAGCAATTCATTTAATTTCCTATATTTGGGTATACCATTTTTTCCAAAATAACATAGCTCACCAACTCTGCAGGTAAAGGTCTCCGCAAATAACATCAAATATTGAAAACTGTTATAGGTATATTGCTAGCTTTCCTTAAATTTGTACTACACTGCCCTCTGCTGGTATTTATATAGTATATGCAGTACACACACACACACACACACACACACACATATATAATGTATGTATTGGGACGCCTGCCTTTACACACACATGAACTTTAACGGCAGCCCAGTCTTAGCCCATAGGGCTCAATATTGAGTTGCCCCACCCTTTGTAGCTATAACAGCTTCAACTCTTCTGGGAAGGCCGTCCACAAGGTTTAGGGGTGTGTCTATGGGAATGTTTGACCATTCATCCAGAAGAGAATTTGTGAGGTTGGGCACTGATGTTGTACGAGAAGGCCTGGCTCGCAGTCTCCACTCTAATTCATCCCAAAGGTGTTCTATTGGGTTGAGGTCAGGACTCTGTGCAGTTTTGGTAATATGGTGTGTATGTGCGTGTAGCACTGACCCCCGAAGGAGCTGCTAGTTTAATTGGGCTTACCGTTACCTTCTTGACTGTTTCTCCGTCTATGGTTTTCCCGTGGTAGATGGCCCAAAGAAATGTGGAAACTGACACTGAATCTTCTCTTGGGTTATTTATTTGAAGTATAAACAGAGTCTCTCAGTTTAGGGTAGAGGGTTAGGATTAAGTTCAGGTACTTTGGACTGCAAAAAATATGACGTCTCTTATAGAAGAAATCCAGAGAATAACCGTTTCACAGCTGGATTTCACAACCCCCGGATAGACCTCCTCTCACTAGGCCTAGCAGCCGGCGGGGTGCTAAGTAAAGTCTCTGCCACAGACTTGAATGTAGAATACTTGAGAAAAGTCTCTGCCACAGACTTGAGTGTAACTGAGGGACATAGACAAATTTAAAGAGCTATCATACGGTACCAGTATCTCTCAGCCGGTCCGGCGATACCGTATGAGTGTAGATCCATGTAGTGTCCTTCAACTGAGCCTCCAGGCTCCTTCAGAGAAGCCAGCCTTGTGCATAGGCTTCTCCTGAAGAGTCCTCCCCTGGGTGCTTCTCCAGTTGCTGGGCCTCTCCCTTAGACGAGATGACACCGCACCACCTTTGAATCAATAGGACCCCGATATCCATTCAGGCCTGTCCCTAGGGTTGCCACCTGTCCAGGATTCACCCGGACAGTTCGGGTTTGGAATCATACGTCCAGGTTTTAGACTGCCTGAAACCCGGACACATTATTTACACTGGACTATGGCTTCCCAGCAGGGATGCTGGCTGCAGTTGTCTAAGCTGAGTGTGTCTGTCTGTCACTCCTTCACAACACATAAAGCCGGCATTAACAACCCCCCCCCCCCCCAAACACACATACAGATGGGATAGGAGAGAGGACTCAATCTGTACCTCTTCCCCCCTACTCCTCTGTGTTTGCTCATACTCCAAGTTTCTTTTTCTGAGGCATAGAGCCGAGGATTGAAGTCCAGCAGCCTCAGATACATCTGGATGAGAGGTGCGGACTGCCAAGGAGTGAGTGAGCTCACCATCCATCCCTGTCTGTGATTGAAGCCTACCCCTCTTCTCTCTCCTGCCTCTGAGTAAGTACACTGAGGCAAATCAGGGTTCTCAGAGCACCCCTTACATCAGAGTTCCCCTTTACACCAGAGGCCACAGTGTTTCCCCTTACATCAGAGTCCTCTACGTACATCAGAGTGTTCAGTGTCCTCCAATAAATCAGGGTTCCCAGATCATCCCTTATGTTAGAGGCCCCAGAGTTCTTCCTTACATCAGAGTCTGCAGAGTCCTCCCTTACAGTGAAAAAGAACTCTGCGAGTTCAGATGTAAAAGGGGAACTCTGTGGATCCATATGTAAAGGGAGACTCTTGTTATTAACTTTCTATCATTAGAAATGTTATTTAATAACAATATATATATATATATATATATATATATATATATATATATATATATATATATATAGTTTATACTATGAAAAAAAATTAAAATGTCGGGCGCCTCTAAACAGTTCGGGTTTAACTTGAAGAAAAGGTGGCAACCCTACCTGTCCCTGAAGTTGCTTCGCCTTTGGCCCGGCCAGCCCCGAGACTTGGAAATGCATGGTTCCGCACTACAGGCCAGGGGAACCCGGAACCAAACAGACCGGAACCCCGGACCCCGTGCTGTCAGTACCTTAAATACCACCTCCCAGAATGCACAGCAGAAGAACACTCCCACTGGGCTGGTTCCGAAAGAAAACATGGCATTCAATACACCCAGCTAGACTGCGTTCTCACACTTGCCGGTGGTGACAGCGACACCTGCGGTAAAAGGAGAACCCAGTGTAACCCAGCCAGACTGGTACTGAAACCATAAATTGAGTAAAATTAGCCCCAAAACCCAACTGTGGTTTCAGGAGAATTAACTTTGAAAAACATATAGCGCATGCTCGTCAGGAGCCAGCGCTACATGTGTATGTATATGTATATATATATATATATATATATATATATATATATATATATATACACACACAGTATCTCATAAAAGTAAGTACACCCCTCACATTTTAGTAAATCTTTTCTTCTATCTTTTCATGTGACAACACTGAAGAAATGACACTTGTCTACAATGTAAAGTAGTGAGTGTACAGCTTGTATAACAGTGTAAATTTGCTGTCCCCTCAAAATAACTCAACACACAGCCATGGCAACAAAAGTGAGTACACCCCTAAGTGAAATTGGGCCCGAAGTATCAATATTTGGGCCCAATTTCCTCCTTCCATTTGAAGATGCCCCACAGATGCTCATGTAGCGGGTGACATTTTGGACAGAATGTCATACGCATGAAAATTTAGTTTTTGCCTCAGAACAGTAGTGGGGTTCTGAAGGTTAATTACGTAGGTTGACCTTGACATCAGTCTGGCCGGGCTGAGTTGGAAGTTCTGCCTGGTCATGTGAACAGTGAGGTGCATATGACAGGCCAGAACCAGGTCTGGTTGGACGTTTTGAGTATCAACCTTCTCGGAACCAATCAGTGGGAGTGCCGGGCCCCGCTGAGGAGTCTGGGAAGGGGTACTTAAGATGTGTGGGTCAGTGGAGAGGAGTTTGTGAGGCCCATGTGGTCTGTTCTGGTTCCAGGACAGGGGTAGCCCTGTGAGGGGTCCCGGTCACGGGGTGTTCGACACCCCACAACATGTTCCTGTTAGAGGCCCCTGATAGACCCGTCTGGTCTGGGGTAAGGATCCCTCTGTTCCCGAATTCTCGGAAACCGGCTGGTCCGAGGCGCAGTAACTGAGGGAGGATTTAAGGTGTCCGGGTGTGCTCTCGGCTTGGAGAGGCACCACAGCTCGTGGAAGTGACCGGGGAGGACTCTTCGGAGGAGGGCCGGCAAGTAGCATCCTGGGAAGTGCCTGGTTACTGAGTAGGGAAGGACATTGACGAATTCACGCTTTTCCAGTACCATTGAGGAGACGGGAAACGTTCCAGGTACTGAGGGAAAAGGGTTCCTGCTCACCCTTAGTTACAACCTGTATACGTTTATAGGATTGCTTCAAGTTTTGAGTCAACGTGCTGACTGCCCTGATCTCTGGCTAGAGATCTGTTCAGCCTTGAAGTACCCAGCTGTGAGTGGCTACTCTCTGGATGGAATTAGAGACTTTGCTAGACCTGCAGTTCAAGGTGCCTGAGTTCTTCACCCGTGCCCTCTGTTCCCACGAGAGACTGTGTTATTGGATGGTACTACTGCAAAATAAAATCTTTTAAAAAGGACTTTATCTGTGTCAGTGTTCAAGTCGTTGGGTATCAACCCTGGGAACCTCTAGATGTGGAAGAGCAGGCCAAGAGGAGGTAACTGATAAGCCCAATAAGTCAAGGCCGCCCAGCAAGGGTTTTGGCCGCTACACTCAATAAGGTTTAGGTCTGGAGACATGCTTGGCCAGTCCATCACCTTTACCCTCAGCTTCTTTAGCAAGGCAGTGGTCATCTTGGAGGTGTGTTTGGGGTGGTTATCATGTTGGAATACTGCACTGCGGCCCAGTCTCTGAAGGGAGGGGATCATGCTCTGCTTCAGTATGTCACAGTACATGTTGGCATTCATAGTTCCCTCAATGATCTGTAGCCCCCCAGTGCCGGCAGCACTCATGCAGCCCCAGACCAAGACACTCCCACCACCATGCCTGACTGTAGACAAGACACACTTGTCTTTGTCCTCCTCACCTGGTTGCCCCCACACACACTTGTCACCATCTGACAACAAATACGTTTATCTTGGTCTCATCAGACCACAGGGCATGGTTCCAGTAATCCATATCCTTAGTCTGCTTGTCTTCAGCAAACTATTTGCAGGCTTTCTTGTGCATCATCTTTAGAAGAGGCTTCCTTCTGGGACCACAGCCATGCAGACCAATTTGATGCAGTGTGCGGCGTATGGTCTGAGCACTGACAGGCTCACCCCCCACCCCTACAACCTCTGCAGCAATGCTGGCAGCACTCATACATCTATTTCCCAAAGACAACCTCTGGATATGACGCTGAGCACGTGACCTCAACCTCTTTGGCCAACCACGACGAGGCCTGTTCTGAGTGGAACCTGTCCTGTTAAACCGCTGTATGGTCTTGCCCACCGTGCTGCAGCTCAGTTTCAGGGTCTTCAGGGTCAATCCTCTTATAGCCTAGGCCAGTGTTTCTCAACTCCAGTCCTCAAGGCGCACCAACAGGTCATGTTTTCAGGATTTCCACTATTTTGCACAGGTGATTTGATCAGTTTTCACTGCCTTAGTAATTACCACAGCCGTTTCATCTGAGGGAAATCCTGAAAACATGGTCTAGGCCATCTTTATGTAGATTCTTTTTTTTAGATCCTCTGAGAGTTCTTTGCCATGTGGTGCCATGTTGAACTTCCAGTGACCAGTATGAGAGAGTAAAGCCGCGTACACACGGGCAGACTGTCTGGCCAACTAAGTCCGTCAGACAATCCGACAGACAGTCCGTCCTACTTTTGAATGAGTCAGCTGAAAGCTTGTGCGATGACGTGTACAGCACGTACGACGGGACTAGAAATACGACGTCCAATACACTGCAATGCAACCTTCGGCCGTGTAAATCCTTTCTGAGCATGCGCCATACTTAGTCCGTCCAACTTGCCTACTCACGAGCGGACTGTCCGCTGAAAGCAAAGTTGGACGGACAATATTACGGAAATTCCGAAAGACTTAGTCCGCCAGACTGCACGCTGAAAAAGTCAGCTGAAGCCCACACTCGAGCGGACAGACAGTCTGTACGTGTGTACGCGGCCTGAGAGTGATAACACCAAATTGAACACACCTGCTCCCCGTTCACACCTGAAACCTTGTAACACTAACGAGTCACATGACACCGGGAGGGGGGGGGGGGGGGGGAATGGCTAATTGGGTCCAATTTGGACATTTTCACTTAGGGGGTGTACTGACTTTTGTTGCCAGCGGTTTAGACATTATTGGCTGTGTATTAAGTTATTTTGAGGGGACAGGAAATTTACACTGTTATATAAGCTGTACACTCACTACTTTACATTGTAGACAAGTGTCATTTCTTCAGTGTTGTCACATGAAAATATGTACAGAAATATAAAGAAATGATATGTGTATATATATATATATATATATATATATATATATATATATATATATATATCATTTCTTATGTTTATATATCTATATATATATATTATTATATTATTTATATATGATAAGTATATATATGAAAAGATAGAAGAAAATATGTACAGAAATATAAAGAAATGATATGTGTATATATATATATATATATATATATATATATATATATATATACACATATCATTGCTTATGTTTTTATGTATATATATATATATATCATTTCTTTATATTTCTGTACATATTTTCTTCTATCTTTTCATATATACTTATCATATATAAATAATATTAAAAAAAAAAAAATATATATATATATACACACACATATACTCTACAAGTCATGTTCATCCATATTTCATAATGACCCAATCTAGCTGCAATTAGACATTTTCCAGCTAGTTTCACTGCCATGACCTTCTGGAAATCACCAATTTATAACACGTTGTATATTTCTATGGACCTCCTTCCCTCCGCTGCGTTCTGTTAATTAGAAGGAGGCGTATTTGACATTTTGGTGCTTCTCTGGTTGCGGGAGTTAGACATTGCTAAGCAGCAACTTCCCAGCAAAGGAGACACAGAAAATCTCAGTATATTTCCTGTGACACGCAAGGATGGGGAACCGTTGTTTCTCATTCTGTCCTGAGACATTTTTCATAGATTGCCAGAATTCGAACAAAAGCTAAACTCCAGACAGTCTAAAGTGGAACGCAACTGTATCTGAGCACAACAAACCGAAAACTCTATTTTAAAGCGGAGCTCCACCCAGAAATGGAACTTCCGCTGATCCGGTTCCTCCCCCCCCTCCGCTGTCACATTTGGCACCTTTCAGAGGGAAGGTGGGGGAGCAGATAACTGTCTAATACAGGTATTTGCTTTCACTTCTGGTAAAAGATCACTGCAGAATGCGCGGCGATCTATGCCATGTCTGTCTCCTTCTCCAACCCCCCCCCCCCCCCCCCCCCCAGCATTACTAGCTGAGGCCATCTTAAAGAGGAGTTCCAGCCTGGGGGAAAAAAACTAAAAGTCAGCAGCTACAAATACCCAAAACTACATGCTGAGCGCCGGGACGCACTTATTCCAATGGGGTTTATTTTATTTTTTTTGAGAAGCACATGATTAGAGCCTGAAGTTCTAATTGGCTTCAAAAAAGGGTGGGCTTGGGGCGCAGAGCACGGCACCCTCCCGAGCCCACCGAGTTGTGTGACAATAGCGAATGAATGTCTGTGTTTGTCCGATTATCGGATGTCGTGATCGGCTCTCGAAAAGCTCTGTACTAACCATCAGAATATCGTATGATCGTGTAGAAAGCGGTATTTTTCGTCCAATTTTTCGGATCGTGTGTACAGGCCATAAGTAACATAGTGGTTGGAAACTCTAATGCCTCGCATACACGATCGGAATTCTCGTCGGAAAAGCCTTGGATGGTTTTACCGACGGAATTCCAACGGAATTCCGCACAAGCTTGTGTTGCCTACACATGGTCACACCAAATTCTGACCGTGAAGAACACGGTAACGTACAACACTACGACAAGCTGAGAATATGAAGTTCAATGCTTCCGAGCATGCGTCGAATTGTTTCCGAGCATGCGTAGGAATTTTGCGCGTCGGAATTGCTACAGGCGGTCGTAATTTCCGATCAAAACTTTTTCCATCTGAAAAAATTGAGAACATGCTCTCAATCTTTTGCTGGTCGAAATTCCGCCAGCAAAAGTCAGATGGAGCATACACACGGTCGCATTTTCTGATGAAAAGCTCTCATTGGTCTTTTGCTTCTTTGGTGAGCCCACGTCACCTGCCAGTGGGCACCATGCATTCTCATTAGACTTTCTATCATGATGGAGGTTCTGAACCTTCCCTGCTCTATCCTATAAAAATCTTCCCCTGAAAAGAACCTTACAACCAAGAGCAACTTCTTCAACAGGAAGCTACAATCTGCCTGTTTTACAATGCCAGAACTGAGATTTATTATAATTTTTCTCCCATAAAAACTCCCCAGAGATTAATTTTATGTTTTCTGTCTCCCAGACATCTCAGAGTTTTTTACCATATAAGAAAATCTGATTTGGAGCACTAATTACAGGAAAGGCAGCCAAACGTAACTCCTGCACAATAGCTCTCTCTGTTGGCGCTCACAGGATAGGTAAATGAAACACTCATTTCATTAAGATTTTAAGTCAGTCTAAAAAACTTGTTATATAAGGCCTCATTCCAGCCGTAGGACACGATCTACAATATTCAGGACTTCTGGAGTTTGCAGGAAGGATGCTGAGCATGTCCTCTGACCAGAAGTAGGTTTAAGCACAGCCTTTGAAGTGGCTGCTGCTGTGTCTTATCAGCTAGCTGAGATCAAAAGTGCTATAATAACCGTTACGTGTATGTTACTGACCAAGAAGGAACTGACTACTCTCTAGCTTGCCGCCTGTCAAAACCCCCACCTGGACATGACTACTCTCTTGCTTGCCAATTGCCTAGAGCAGTGGTCTCCAAACTGCAGGCCGGGGGCCAGATGTAGCTCTTTACTTGCTTTTATCCGGCCCTTGGGCCACTGTTTCATCCACCGATACCAACAATGGCGTATTATTCCTCCCACTGACACCAACGATGGGGCCCAGAGACCCCACTGATGGGGCAAAATTCCTCCCAGTGACAACAATCGGGCCCAGTGACCCCAACGAGGGAGCACAATTCCTCCCACTGACACCTCTGATTGGGCACAATTACTTAAACTGAAACGAACAATGGGGCATTATCTTTTCTACTCCCAATGCCCACAGTCCAACCCACCTAAAGTCTGAAGGACAGTAAAATGTCCCTTTGTTTAGAAAGTTTGGAGACCCCTGGCCTAAAGCATGGCTCCAACTTGACTACTCTCTCACCTGCTGCCTGCCAAGACCTCTGCCTGGACCTGATTATTCTCTTGCCAGCTGCATTCCAAAACCTCTCCCTGGACCTCAATACTCTTTTGCTTGCCAACTGCCTAGACCTCTGCTCTGACCTGACTACTCTGTCACCTGCTGTCTGCCAATACCTCTGCCTGGACCTGACTACTTTCTTGCCTGCTACTTTCCAAGAACTCTGCCTGGACCTGACTACTCTCTTGCTTGCCTAGTGCCTAGACCTCTGCACTGACCCGACTATTCTCTCACCTCCTGCCTGCCAAGACCTCTGCCTGAACCTGACTACTTTCTTGCCCGCTACTTGTCAAAACCTCTGCCTGGACCTGACTACTCTCTTGCTTGCCTACTGCCTAGACCTCTGCTCTGACCCGACTACTCTCTCACTTCCTGCCTGCCAAGACCTCTGCCTGGACCTGACTACTCTCTTGCCTGCTGATTGCCAAGACCTCTGCCTGGACCTGACTACTCTCTAGCTTGCCAACTGCCTAGGCCTCTGCTCCGACCTGATTACTCTCTCACCTGCTGCCTGCCAAGACCTCAGCCTGGACCTGACTACTCTCCTACCTGCTTCCCGCCATGACCTCTGCCTAGACCTGACTACTCTATTGTCTGCCACAGCCTCTGCTTGGACCCAACTACTGTCTTGTCTACTGCCTTGTGAACAGTCTCCACACTGAAGGAAGCCCTTCTGTTCCAGACACTCATTGGTTGGGCAATCCTGGGGGGGGGGGGGGGACAACCTGATGTCAGTTTGCAGCAAAAAAAAAAAAACAGCAAAGAAACCACTAGGGTGTCCGGCCCATCTCTATCAACAGGAGCTTTGGTGAAGACCAGCTGGTAGTTGGGGTTTCTTGGGTGAGCCCACATTACCTTCCATAGGAAACCATAGACCTGCTTTCTCAACCAGCCCTTCTGTTCCAGACACCCTTTGGTATGGCAATCCTGGGGAAGGTAACCTGGTGTCAGTTTGCAGCAAAAAAAAAGCAAAGAAAACACCCGGGTCCACCCGGACACAGAAAATGTTGGCATCGTTTGGGCAACAGCCTGCTTTACTTAATATTATACTGTGAAACACCTGTGTCAGGTCACCTAGAGGCGAGGTGACAGGTGCACCCCGTAGGTATCCGGAGTGCACCGCAAGGTAGTGGACCCTACGGCTGACTGCTGCAGACGGGGGACAGATCCCACTGGGGTAAGAGCGTAAGATTCCCCGGGGCGCGGAGTCTAAGAACCAGCTGGTGTTCACCAGAGCTTCGAGTGGTGAAGATGGTCTTGGCTGCAACTGGCTCCAGGTCGCGACCCCCAGGGTCCCCCAGCTCACACCCACAGTAGGCAACAGGAGGATAGGGATGGTGAGGGACAAAGCCAAGGTCGGGGCCACAAGCAGAACAGAATAGTCGGGTACACGCCAATAGGTCAGGGTCACAGGCAAGCAGGGATGGTCAGAACACGCCAAGGTCGGTAACGGAAATCAGTAGCAGAGCACACGACAGGAAACAGGAAGCTAATACACAAAGGAATACACAATGGTTGATCAGCACTGAGCCCTGCAGTGCACAGGTTTATATAGGCTCCCCCGATAGGGCCTGGGGTGGAGCCATGCCTAGAGGAGAGGCTACAAAAACCACCAGGTGGAAGTAGCTGGCCCCCTAGCCTGGAGACATGAGGGAAGGTAAGCAAACACAGGAAGATCACTGCATAACCATGACAGTACCCTCCCTCTTACGAGGCCTCCCCCTTCCCTGCCTGGGTCCAGGCTTAAAGGGAAACTCCAGATGGAACCTCCTTAACAGACAGGGAGCAAAGACCTCAGATGCAGTGATCCAAGACCTCTCCTCAGAACCCAACCCTTTCCAAAGTACGAGGTATTGAAGAATGCCTTTACGGAGCCGGGAATCCAAAACTTGACTAACCTCGTATTTTAGATTATCCTCAGAAACCAAAGCAGAGGTAGGGAGAGGACGAGAGGACTTGAGGACTAAAGGCTTTTTAGGAATGGGTAAGGGCATGAGAAGATCAGGAGTCTGAGCAGGGGCCCCCTCACCCTTAAAGTTGAGTTGGGCATCCATCACAGGACCACCAAACTGGGCAGAGGTCAGTGGATCCCTGAGGTCAGGTTGGTTAGAGGGTGACATGTCGCAAGATTTAAGCTGGATAGCAGAAACACAAACAGAACCCAGAGAAAAAGATTGAAAACCCCTCTTGGCCGAATGAGGTATTCTATCCAAAGGATGGATTGAGCCTCTTAAATGGGTTTGAACGGACATAGTAGTAGTAGGGTGAGAGTGGGTCACAGAAGGTCCTGAACAAGAAGCAGGAAGCTCATAGGGCATGGGCTGGACTGGCATAAGTGGTGTGGAGGCCGACTGATTAGTATAGTCAGATGTAGCGACCATCGCATCACAAGGCATAGCGACTCTGGAACTTGCAGACAAGTTAACCTGGCTGTGTGTCCAAGGGAGATTAGGGACAGGCAAAGGCAAATGGTAATGCGAACTGGAGTGAATGATCGACTCAGGTTCATAGGTGGGCTCCTCATCCAGAGTACCACATGACCTAGAGACTGCTCCAGTCCGACTATTGCAGGACGTATCGCAGGGATCGCTATATACAGCAGGAAAAGCAGAAGATACTGGGATGGTGGAAACAGGAAGTCTCTCCTTTGGGGTACCCTTGAGTAGGCAGGAAGAGGAACAGGAGGAACCCCAAGCCAGGATCTGTCCAGCAGACCAGTCAACGTGTGGAAAATGGAGCCGAAACCAAGGAAGACCTAATATGATAGGAGATGAAGCCTTAGGTAAGACAAGGAAGGAAATCCACTCCTGGTGGAGGGTCCCTACTGACATCTTAACAGGAATAGTCTGGAAGCGGATAGGGCCCTCGGGGAGGACCGTGCCATCAATTGCCAAGACCACCAATGGTGTTGTAAGGGGCAAAAGGGTAAGTCTCATGGAGGATGCAGTTTCCCAATCCATGAAATTGGCAGCGGCTCCGGAATCCAGATGTGCTGAGACCGAACGAGAGGAAGCACCGACATGAAGCAACACAGAAAGGAGAAAACGAGAAGGTGAAGGTGATATTTCAGGGTCTAATACTCCACCTTCCAGATGTATTAGCCCTGAGCGTTTTTCCGGACGAAGAGAACAAGTGTCACGGAAATGACCTTTGGCCCCACAATAGAGGCATAGGCCCAGAGTTCTGCGCCTAGCGCGTTCTTCGGGAGATAACTTAGTCCAGCCCAACTGCATAGGTTCCTCGGTAGGCAGGGGGTGCTCCTCGGATCGAGGAGAAGGGACTGGGGACTCAGGCTGCCTAAAGAACGGGGAGTGCTGGTCGTCTTTTTTCCAGGGCCCTCTCCTGAAAGTGAATATCGATCTGGTTACACAAGGTGATGACACTATCCAGATCAGCAGGAAGGGATCTTCCTGCTAATTCATCCTTCACTCTATCAGAGAGGCCATGTAAAAAGGTTGCAACTAGGGCCTCATTATTCCAGCTCAATTCAGCTGTGAGGATACGGAACTGAAGAGCATACTGTCCCACAGAAGCGGACTCTTGACGGAGACGTAAAAGAGCGCTAGCCGCTGAGGAGACACGACCCGGTTCCTCGAAGATATTCCGAAAAAGTTTCAAGAAATCAGACAGGTTAGAAACCACTGGATCATTCAGTTCCCACAGAGGAGCGGCCCAGGCTAACGCCTCGCCGGACAGGAGGGATATGATATATGCGACTTTTGCCCGATCGGACAGGAAGTTTTGGGGCAGAAGTTCAAAATGAATTGTGCATTGGCTGAGGAAGCCCCTGCAGGCCTTGGAGTCCCCAGAGAAACGAGACGGAGCTGGTAGTACTAATGAATGCGTGGATGCGACTGGTGCGATAGGTGCAGTCGCAGATAGCGGTTGAGGTTGTTGAACTGGGGGTCCTAATGAGGCCTGAACCTGTTCAAAACGGGATGCCAGATCCTGAAGGAATTGCATCACCTGCGTCTGATGCGATTCTTGGGTCTCAAGTCGCCGAACTAAGCTCTGCAATGGATCATCTGCAGGAAGCGGCACGTCAGCTGGGTCCATGGCTGATCAAACTGTCAGGTCACCTAGAGGCGAGGTGACAGGTGCACCCCGTAGGTATCCGGAGTGCACCGCAAGGTAGTGGACCCTACGGCTGACTGCTGCAGACGGGGGACAGATCCCACTGGGGTAAGAGCGTAAGATTCCCCGGGGCGCGGAGTCTAAGAGCCAGCTGGTGTTCACCAGAGCTTCGAGTGGTGAAGATGGTCTTGGCTGCAACTGGCTCCAGGTCGCGACCCCCAGGGTCCCCCAGCTCACACCCACAGTAGGCAACAGGAGGATAGGGATGGTGAGGGACAAAGCCAAGGTCGGGGCCACAAGCAGAACAGAATAGTCGGGTACACGCCAATAGGTCAGGGTCACAGGCCAGCAGGGATGGTCAGAACACGCCAAGGTCGGTAACGGAAATCAGTAGCAGAGCACACGACAGGAAACAGGAAGCTAATACACAAAGGAATACACAATGGTTGGTCAGCACTGAGCCCTGCAGTGCACAGGTTTATATAGGCTCCCCGATAGGGCCTGGGGTGGAGCCATGCCTAGAGGAGAGGCTACAAAAACCACCAGGTGGAAGTAGCTGGCCCCCTAGCCTGAAGACATGAGGGAAGGTAAGCAAACACAGGAAGATCACTGCATAACCATGACAACCTGAACTGTGATTTGTATGAAAGCCTATTGTATTCGAATGCACTTAATAATAATAAAAACTTTTGTAAAAGAAAGTAAAAAAAAAAAAAAAAAAAAAAAAAGCAAAGAAACCACTAGGGTGTCCGGCCCATCTCTATCAACAGGAGCTTTGGTGAAGACCAGCTGGTACTACTTGGGGCTTCTTGAGTGAGCCCACATTACCTCCAATAGGAAACCATAGACCAGCTATTCTCAACCAGGGTTCCTCCAGAGGTTGCTAAGGGTTCCTTGAGCTCGATCCATGAGGGTTGATTGACCGCCCATCTGCTGGTGCCTTCTTAAACTTGGTACTACTTTATTAAAGATTTTTCAGGTACAAAGTAACAATGTAACAATATTATTATTATTATATACAATACAAAAAAGAACTTCGTTGCATACAAGGTAATACAGTGGCGAAGCTACGTCCAACACACCCGTTACCATAAACGCGTCATGCTCCTTTTCAACATAACCCAACTTTTGCTTTGCTTTCTGCCATACCTTCCTCATTAAAACGTTGGTGGGGCATCTATGGGCGAATGAGTTAGCCTCCAAAACTTCAGGTAATAACTTATGGGGTACCCCCACCATCATCAGTTTATGGTTTGGGGACCCTCCCTCTTGGAGCCCCGCCCCTGTTAAATGCTGGAGTTGGGCAGCCAAGAAATATGCAGCCAGATGAGGTATGGCCAGTCCTCCCTCCGTGGCGGGGAGCTGCAACGTATGTAACCCTATCCGAGCATGTCCCTTTTTCCAAATTAAATCACGGATAAGTGAATCCATTCTTTGGAACCATTTCTGGTTAATCCAAATTGGGGAATTATGTAGAATATATAATATTTGTGGCTGCCAAAGCATTTTTACTAGGTTGGAGCGGCCCGCCACGGAGAGAGGGAGGCCACACCATCTGTTAAGTTTCAGCTTCATTTTCGCCAATAGTGGTGCTAGATTCTCGTTAACATATTGGTCTACTTCCCCAGAGATCCAAATGCCCAAGTACTTCAGCCTAGCCACCGTCTCCAGGCCCGCTATCGTTGGTAACACCATTTGATCACCGGGTCTGGGCAATGGCAGGAGGGCTGATTTACTCCAGTTGATTTCTAGACCGGATTGTTGCCCAAACTCCCTCATCAACTGCACAACTCTATTCAGGGTAGAGTCTGTATCTCCAATAAAAAACAGGACATCGTCCGCAAATAGGGCAATTTTATCTTCTACTGTTCCACGTCGGAATCCCTGGATGTCCGGGCAGGATCTTGCCAGGACCGCCAGGGGCTCCATAGCTAATACAAATAAAAGGGGGGACAGCGGGCCCCCCTGTCTTGTTCCCCTCTCCAACTGAAATGCTTCAGAAAATTCAGATGCCATCTTGATTTTGGCCCTAGGTTTGTTGTACAGCAATTTTATCCATTGGATAAATGAGGGGCCAAAACCAAACCTCTCCAACACTCTCCACAGATAACCCCATTCCAGGCTGTCAAAGGCCTTAGTAGCATCCAGAGCTAGAATAGCTCCCAGCCCGGCATTATCCCTGGGTATTTGAACATTGAGGAAAACTCTTCTGATGTTAGTGCTGGTTGCCCTACCCGGGATGAAGCCCGACTGGTCTGGATGTACTAGTTTATGGATGTATTTGTTTAGGCGGATTGCTAGGGCCTTGGCTAGTATTTTAACATCCGAGCACAACAGAGATATTGGCCGGTATGATGAGACTTCCTGTTGATCCTTCCCCTCCTTAAGTGTTAAGATAATATTGGCTTCTAGCATCGAGGCGGGTAGTTCACCCACCTCTAATGCCTGGTTCAATGTCTCCAGGAGTTCCGGCAATAGCACTTCCCCATAACGCTTGTAAATTTCTGATGGTAACCCGTCTGGGCCTGGGGATTTGTAGTTGGACATTTCAGCTACTGCATTTTTTAACTCCTCCAGTGTAAGAGGTAATTCAAGGGACAATTTGTCCTGTTCTGGTAGTGTTGGAATTGCTGGTTGAAGTAAGAAGTCAGGAACGGGGCTGCCTTGACCCTGCGTAGCTGATTTGTATAAGTTTTTATAATAATCATGAAGTACCCTCATGATCGCAGGGGGACTAGAAACAAGATCGCCGTTTGGCGACTTAATCACCTGAGCTACTGTTGGGGAGCCATTAGTTTGGACCAAAAGGGAGAGGGCTCTACCCACCCTCTCCCCTTCGCCAAAATAATGCTGGCGTTGAAATATACGCCTGTTCTCTGCCTTTTTTAAAAGAGCCATTTTGTACACTTGTTGGCTATCAAGCCATACTTTCTGGCTAACGGGCGATGGGGCTTCTATGTATGATTTCTCCGCCAAAATGACTTCATTTTTTATAACTAGCTCCTGTTCACGGTCTTTTCTCTTAATTATTGCTACTTGCTGTATTAGTGTGCCTTTGATGTAAGCTTTTAGGGAATCCCAGACTATACCAGGTGGAGCTGTGCCCTTATTTATTTGGAGAAATTCCCTTATCTTATCCAGGAGGAGACTTGTGCTGCCCATTAATTCCAACCAGCCTGGGTTTATCCTCCATTCCCCTAAGCCTGGTCTAGCTCCCAAAGACACTATCATGGACAGGGGGGAATGATCTGAGATCCCCCTTGCCCCGTATTCTATGTGCTGGTGCCTTCTTAATTCCTGGGCCAGCACCACTTGAGAAAACTAACAGCATGACACCAGGGTTGAGTTCTTCCTACTGACTACCAATGTAAGTGACATTTTTCTCATAGACCCCCAATTAATTTTATAACGAATTTACCTAAGTAAGGGTTCCTCAAGGCCTGAAAATTATTTTAGGGGTTCTTCTGGGGTGAAAAGGTTGAGAAAGTCTGCCATAGACTGTAAGCCCTTGTACACATGGTCGGAAATTCCGAAGGAAAATGTCAGATCGGACAGTGTTGTCGGATAATCCAACCATGTGTGGGCTCCATCGGACTTTTTACGTCGGAATGTCCGACCAACAAAGTTTGAGAGCTGGATATAAAGTTTTCCGACAACATGATCAGATCGGACTTTGTCCGATCGTTTGTAGAGAATTCCGATCGGACAAAGTGCCACGCATGCTCAGATCAAATTACGAGACCAAAGCTATTGGCTACTAGCCTGAACGTAGTCCTGTCGCAACGAACGAACGTCATCCCGTTCCGAACAACTTTGTCCGACCGCGTGTATGCAACACCAGTTTCGGACAAAATCCGTCTGAAAAAATTAGACAGATTTTGTGGTCGGAATGTCCGACTGTGTGTACGGGGGCTTAGAGGTTCTGAGCCTTCCCTGCTCTATCCAAAAAAGTTCCACCTAAAAAAAAAAACTAAAAAAAAACCTTACAATCAAGAGCAACTTCATCAACAGAATGCTACACAAGCCTGAAAACTGCCTGACTTATAATGCCAGGACCAAGATTTATAATCATTTCTGTTCCCATGAAAACGCCCCAGAGATTAATTTTATGTATTCCCCCCAGACATCTGAGTTTTCACCAAACAAGAAAACCAGATTCGGAGCACTAATTGCACGAAAAGGCAGCCAAATTTAACCCCTGCACAATAGTTCTCTCTGTTGGCGCTCACAGAAGAGGTAAATGACACATTCATCTCATTAAGGTGTTAAGTCAGTCTGCACGACTCGTTAAATAAGGCCTCATTCCAACCGTAGGCCGGGCCCCTAAGCCCATAACAATCCATCCTGTTCAGTTCAGACAAGACCCCTTCAAAGTCTCCCGGGATTATGTCATGCGGGTTCAATTAGAATCCATCACTTACTATTTAAATACTTATTTGTAATTGAACGTCTACCCAGGCCCTTTATATGGGGATACCGGTGTGTCTCGGCGACTTTAGTGACAGCTCATTGTTGGCTCTCTCTGTCAATCCCCTTCGTTTCGGGGAGTGTTCACAATGTTCCAGCAGGTGATAGGGATTAATGAGGTCGTAGGCGGCTGTTATTATTGCTGCTATCAGAAAATGTTTTGAGTGAAAAAAAAAGAAAAACAATTTGTGTTAAAAACATTTTATGGAGAAATATGTCACAAATATCTTAAAGCGGTATAAAACCAAAAAGCACACATTTTATATATATATATATATATATATATATATATATATATATATATATATATATATATATTAAATGTGTGTTTTTGTTTTATATATATATATATATATATATATATATATAAAACAAAAAGCACACATTTTATTTATATATATATATATATATATATATATATATATATATATATATATATATATATATATATATTGTGGCAGCAGGCAGGTAAAGTCACCTGGTTGTATCCAGGATGGGAAATATGTGTGCCCTAGATTCAGGCTTTATGCAGACTAGAGGGGAAGAGTTAATGAGCCCAGCTGAAGTAAGTGGGCTCATTAAGACCTCTACAAAAAACTCCAGCATGCTTAGGGAGATGCTCCATCCTGGAACCAGTTTTGTGTTGTATAGACTGGGGAGTGTGACACCTGTTCTGTGCGGTGAGTTAACGCCTGTGTGGCAAACCTCTACAACAGAGACAGGGACTGGTGCAGCACAAGGCTGCACTCAGTTGTTAGACAGGGAATCTAAAGCCGCGTACACACGGGCGGACTGTATGGCCTACTTAGTCCGTCATACAATCCGACGGACAGTCCGTCATACTTTCGAATGAACGGACTTGACCACACACGGATGCACAAACAGTCCGTCGAAAGCTTGCGCGATGACGTGTACAGCACGTACGACGGGACTAGAAATAGGAAGTCCAATACACAGCAATGCACCCTTCCGCCGTGTAAATCCTTTCTGAGCATGCGCCATTCTTAGTCCGTCGAACTAGCCTACTGACGAGCGGATTGTCCGCTGAAACCAAAGTATGACGGACAGAATTTCGAAAAATCCGAAATACTTAGTACGCCAGACTGCATGCTGAAAAAGTCCGCTGAAGCCCACACACGAGCGGACTGTCCGCTGAAATGTGTTTCGACGGACTAAGTAGGCCATACAGTCCGCCCGTGTGTACGCGGCTTAAGTGTGTAATTAGAGGTCAAGCTGACCAGGATTTATTTTCATGTTTTATTTTTGTTTGGCTGTTATATGTTTCACCGCATGTAGCATAAATAAACCGCATCTTTTGTTTTTTGCACCTACAACGCTGTCTGCTGTGCCTGATTTTGTGTTGTGAACCCATCCAGGGGGTCACACACACCCGCTGCCGAGCTAACCCCTCACAGTTGGTGGAGAATGCGGGCAGTTTTTATTTTTTATTTTTTATTTTTTTTGTTAAGGCCAGCATGGAGGAGATACTGAGACAGCTGGCTCTAGCAAATGCAAATCAGCAGCAAACAAATGCGGGTTTACAAAAGAGCCTTGCAGCCCAGCAGCAGACAAATGCAACTTTGCAGCAGAGTCTGGAAGCTCAGCAGAAGGCTCACCAGCAGAGTCTGGAAGCTCAGCAACAAGCCCAGCAGCAATCTGAAGCCCGCTTTATAGACCTGTTGCAGAAGCAAGAGCAGAGTTTTCAACAGCAAATAGAGACATTAATACAGCAACGTCCGCAGACCAATGAAGCAAGTGGTTACAATAATACCGCATCCTTTGGTGTGAGCCGTTTACTGACAAAAATGACTGGAGAGGATGATCCGGAGGTGTTTTTGACCACATTTGAAAGGACTGCTGAAAGGGAAAAGTGGCCTAAGGAGCAATGGGCTGGACTGGTGGCCCCTCTGTTAACTGGGGAATCGCAGAAAGCTTATTATGACCTAGAGCCTGACCAAGCAAAAGACTATGTGGTGCAAAAAACAGAAATATTGGCACGGCTGGGTGTTACCCTGGCCGTCCGGGCTCAGCGTGTGCATAATTGGACTTTTCAGGTTGGAAAACCACCCAGGTCTCAAATGTATGATCTCATTCACCTGAGCAGGAAGTGGCTGCAGCCAGAGATTTTGACCGCACCAAACATTGTGGAACGTGTTGTTATGGATCGTTTCCTGAGAGCTCTTCCTACTGCCATCCAAAAATGGGTAAGCCATGGAGACCCAGAAAATGCAGATAAACTTGTGGATCTGGTTGAGAGGTACTTGGCTACAGAGAACCTGACCACCTCTTCCAGGGACTCACGGACTTTCCACCCTAAGACCAGATCATTCCCAGTGGCGGGTAAGATGACTCCAAGGGGTGAGGGTGGAGAGAGTGAGAGAGTGGGAGTTCTACCTAAGGTCTGGCGGGAGCAGCCCGGGAAGCCCAGGCTGCAAGAGGCAGCGAAAAAGATTATTTGCTACCGCTGCCGCCAAGAGGGACATATTGCAGCCAATTGCCCAGTTGTAGATGAGCCTATGCAATGTGACTTTATAAGGGAGAGACGTCAGTCGCTGTTTGCGACAGTTGCATGCACTGCCATTCGGGGACCTGAGAAACATTTATGTAAAATGTGTATTAATGGTAGAAATGTTGATGTGTTGCTGGATTCAGGTAGCCTGGTAACATTGATAAAAGCTGAATTAGTTACTACAGAGGTCTCTGGGAAGAACAAGGTGGCTGTTATTTGTGTGCATGGGGACACCCGAGAGTATCCTGTAACTTCAGTGTTTTTTGAGACTCCCAAAGGTAACCTCTCTCATCAGGTGGGGTTAGTGTCTCACTTACCACATGATGCTATTGTGGGAAGGGATTTTCCAAAATTCTGGGAACTCTGGGATTGTCCTGAGCCCCCCACTGGTGCCCCTATAAACCAGGAAGATGACCAGAATTCCTCTGGGAGTGGTGAGGACTCTCCTGAATTTCCCTTGTCGGTATTGGCGGGGGAAACTCGAGAAACTGGGGAGGAGCCAACATCCTCAGATGAAAACATGCCGTCTGTGGAGTTTTCGGATCTTGAGGTTCACAGGGAAAATTTTGCCACAGAACAGTTAAAAGACCCCACCCTAATAAAGGCACGGGAAAATGTGGTGAAAATAGATGGCGAGTTAGTGAACCCAGATAAGACTTGCACTTATCCTTACTTCACTATGGAAAGGGACCTGCTATATCGAGTGGCTCAAAGGGCAGAAGAAACCATTGAGCAACTTGTAGTGCCCAAACCTTACAGGAAGTTGGTGTTAGAATTGGCTCATGGGCACATTCTGGGAGGTCATCTGGGGAGCGAGAAAACCAGAGAGAGGGTACTGCAGAGATTCTATTCGCCTGGGGTCATGAAGGAAACAGAAAATTATTGTTCCTCCTGCCCTGTGTGTCAGAAGTCGGCACCTATGCCACATTTCTGTAACCCGCTGGTACCTCTTCCTATCATTGAGGTCCCCTTTGAGAGGATCGCAATGGATTTGGTAGGTCCGATAATGAAGTCTGCTAGGGGGCATCAGTACATTTTGGTTATATTGGACTATGCCACCCGTTATCCGGAAGCAATTCCTCTTCGAAATACCTCGGCCAAAACCATAGCCAAAGAGCTATCTCTTGTTTTTAGCCGTGTGGGTATTTGTAAGGAACTGCTTACGGACCAAGGTACACCCTTTATGTCCAGGGTTATGAAAGAATTATGCAAGTTGTACAAAGTGACACAATTGCGTACATCTGTGTATCACCCCCAAACAGATGGGTTGGTTGAAAGATTCAACAAAACCCTAAAACAAATGTTAAAGAAGGTGGTGGATAGAGATGGAAAGAATTGGGACTGTCTAATACCCTATCTGATGTTTGCCATTAGGGAGGTACCCCAATCCTCTACGGGTTTCTCACCCTTCGAGTTGCTCTATGGGAGACACCCAAGAGGGCTGCTGGATATCGCCAAGGAAACTTGGGAAAATGAGAGTTCTCCTCACAGGAGTGTGATTGAGCATGTCGCCCTGATGCAAGATAGAATTGCACAGGTAATGCCAATCGTAAAGGAACATTTGACCCAAGCACAGTTAGCACAGCAGAGAGTGTACAACCGTGGGGCCAAGACCCGTACTTTTTCCCCGGGGGATAGGGTCTTGGTGCTAGTCCCTACGTTTGAAAGAAAATTTCTGGCCAAATGGCAAGGTCCATACGAAGTAATTGAAAAAATTAGTGAGGTGAACTACAGGGTTAGACAGCCAGGAAGGCGAAAGCCGGAGCAGATCTATCACGTCAATCTGCTGAAAGCCTGGAGGGATAGGGAATCCCTAGTCGCAGAGACTTTGTCACAAGCGCAGCCTGATTGCTTAGTTCCTGAGGTTGGAATAGCAGACACCTTATCGAAAGCCCAACAACAGGAGGTTAAAGAGTTTGTACTTCGTAACAAAGAGATTTTCTCTGAGCTGCCAGGACAAACATCTGGCGTAGAGCATGACATTATCACCCCGCCAGGAGAAAGGGTAAAACTAAAACCTTATAGAATACCAGAGGCCCGACGGGAGGCAATACGTGGGGAGGTTCAAAGGATGCTGGAATTGGGTGTGATAGAGGAGTCCCAGAGTGACTGGTCCAGTCCTATCGTACTAGTGCCCAAACCTGATGGGAGCTGGCGGTTTTGTAACGATTTTCGACAATTGAATAAAGTTACAAAATTTGACACCTACCCCATGCCGCGTATAGATGAGTTGATTGACCGGCTGGGAACAGCCCGATATATGACAACTCTTGATCTCACCAAAGGGTATTGGCAAATTCCCCTGGCCGAGTCGGCCAAGGAGAAAACTGCGTTTGTAACCCCAGATGGGGCATTCCAATATAAGAGAATGCCGTTTGGGTTACAGAATGCACCGGCAACATTCCAGCGGAAAATGGATACGATTCTGAGGCCCCATCAGAAATATGCTGCAGCTTACCTGGATGATGTGATTATCCATAGCACAGACTGGGTCTCACATTTGCCAAAAGTACAAGCAGTCCTAGACTCTATCCGGGAAGCTGGGTTTACGGCCAATCCAAAGAAGTGTACCATTGGACAGGAGGAGGCCAAATATCTTGGGTACACTATTGGGAGGGGGGGTGATAAAACCCCAAGTCAATAAAGTCGAGGCCATACAGAGTTGGCCACGTCCCAACAGCAAGAAACAGGTACGAGCCTTTCTGGGAATCGCTGGCTATTATCGACGATTCATTCCCCATTTTGCTTCTCAGGCTGTGCCCCTCACCAACCTGACAAAAGGGAAAGAGTCGGTCATGGTTAAATGGTCCCCGGAGGCTGAAGAAGCATTTCAGTCCTTAAAAACAGCCTTATGTAGCCAGCCAGTGTTGTACTCACCAGACTTCTCTAAGGACTTTGTTGTACAAACTGATGCATCAGACGTTGGGTTAGGAGCAGTGTTATCCCAGGTCTGGAACGGGGAAGAGCACCCAGTCATTTACCTCAGCAGGAAGTTGAAGTCCCATGAGGTAAATTACGCCACGATTGAGAAGGAATGTTTAGCAGTGAAGTGGGCTCTAGATTCCCTTCGGTACTATCTGCTAGGTAGGCACTTTGACCTGGTGACTGATCACGCTCCTTTAAAGTGGATGGCTCAGAACAAGGAGACCAATAGGAGGGTAAATAGGTGGTTCCTGGCCCTACAAGAATTTAACTTTACAGTTAAGCATCGCCCTGGTGTTAAAATGGGGAATGTGGATGCTTTGTCTCGGATACATGCGTGTCTGACTGCTTGTGTTACAACCCCAAGGTTGAAACAAGAGGGGGGGGTATGTGGCAGCAGGCAGGTAAAGTCACCTGGTTGTATCCAGGATGGGAAATATGTGTGCCCTAGATTCAGGCTTTATGCAGACTTGTACAATTAGAGGGGAAGAGTTAATGAGCCCAGCTGAAGTAAGTGGGCTCATTAAGACCTCTACAAAAAACCCCAGCATGCTCAGGGAGATGCTCCATCCTGGAACCAGTTTTGTGTTGTATAGACTGGGGATTGTGATATCTGTTCTGTGCGGTGAGTTAACGCCTGTGTGGCAAACCTCTACAACAGAGACAGGGACTGGTGCAGCACAAGGCTGCACTCAGTTGTTAGACAGGGAGTGTGTAATTAGAGGTCAAGCTGACCAGGATTTATTTTCATGTTTTATTTTTGTTTGGCTGTTATATGTTTCACCGCATGTAGCATAAATAAACCGCATCTTTTGTTTTTTGCACCTACAACGCTGTTTGCTGTGCCTGATTTTGTGTTGTGAACCCATCCAGGGGGTCACACACACCCACTGCCGAGCTAACCCCTCACAATATATATATATATTAAATGTGTGCTTTTTGGTTTTATACCGCTTTAAGATATTTGTGACATATTTCCCCATAAAATGTTAACACAAATGTTTTCTTTTTTTTATATATATATTATAATATATATATATATATATATATATATATATATATATATATATAGATATTTTAGGCTTCCTTTCTTCCAGTTTTATCCTAAGATCCAGCCAGAGAGTCTGTTTTTCAAAAGCACACGCTCTCCAGCAGGATGTATTCGTTTACATGGATGAGGCAAACCATTTACCACTGGCAGGGGTGATTAAAATGATCAGCTTTCATTTACTCATGTAAAAACTTTATCCCCCCCCCAACCCCCCGCTGTAAAAAAAAACCCAAAAAACTGATATAACTGCTTATAAAGTATGAGCTAGAGTTTGGCTTCAATTTGTTAGTGTATCTAAATCTGCAAGTCCATCTACGCTCCCCTTCCCCCAGACCCCAGACTGACAGTGCTGCTGTGCCTCCTGTGCTCCTTCATCTAGAGAGGGGGTGCTTTAACTGCTTGCAGACCCGTCATAGTTAGACATGTGCAGAAGGAATACATTTGTTTTGTTTCGGGACATTATTTACATATTAGTTTAATTCGTTTTCTTTATTCGAATTCTAACCGATTTGATTTTTTAGTTAAATTAATTTAGTTCGTTTTTGTAATTAGTTTTGCTTATTCGAATTCTAACAGATTAGATTTTTTTAGAATGCCATTCCCACGTCGAATAGAATTCCTTTTGAAATTTTCCTTTATTCTATTCAAATTCCATTCAAAATCAAATGTATTCTATTCAAAATTCGAATTTTTGAAGATGGTTATGTTCTTTCTATTCCATTCTATTCTATTCTTTTATTTTCATTCTATTCTTTTCTATTATTTTCTATTCAATATTCGAATTTCATATATAAGTATGAAAGTATATAAATATAAAAGTATACATTGTTATATTCTTTCTATTCTTTTCTTTTCTATTCAAATGTATTTTATTCGAATTTCAGAAGCTGGTTAAATTCTTTCTATTTTTTCTATTCTATTGTTTTATTCTATTTTATTCTATTCTATTTCTTTATTTTCTATTCTATTTTATTCTGTTCTTTTATTTTCTATACTTTTTGGTTCTGTTTTACTCTATTCTTTTATTTTCTATTCTATCTCCTTTTTTCTCATTTATTTTATTCTCCTCGAAAACAATTTGAATTGGAGTCGAAATTTTGATTCGTTTTTTCGGGTTCGTTTAAATTTGTTATTATTGTAATTCGGAAATTCAGGAGCATCCGAGTTTCCGAATAACAATTTTTTTTCCGAAATTTCAATTCAGAACGAAACGAACCGCACGTGTCTAGTCACAATACGTTTACTGCAGCAGGTCGGCTCATACAGGCACAATCACGTACCTGTACATCAAAGCTTCCTTCTGGGTGCGCTCGCGCATGGGCGCTCGCACCCAAAAACTTGAGCTGCCATATGCTGCAACACAAGGCGATCAGCAGGTCCCCGGCCATTGATTTATAATCGGCTCATCGAATAACAGAAGAGAGCCCTGTGTTGGTAAACAACACAGGTCTCTCCACTGACAGCAGCGATGTGCCGTTTTGTGTTTTTTTCTTCTCCCTGAACAGCAGGGAGTAAAAACTGGCACATTGCTTAGTAAAAACAGCACATAGATAACCTGTTGATCTCCCTAGATGTTAACCCCTTCCCAGCCAGTGTCATTAGTACAGTGACAGTCTATATTATCCACTTGACCTCCGGAAGATTTACCCCCCTTCTTGACCAGGACACTTTTTGCAATACAGCACTGCACGACTTTAACTGGCAGTCATGCAGCACTGTACCGCCCCCCCAGGCAGAGTTGAATGATTTAATTTTATATTACAATGTTATAATAGAAATAATGCGCTTCAATCATCCTGACACCATAACAACCATGGTGCCGGGATGATTGAAGTGCTAGCACCAGGTGTATGGAATATCTTTATCTGCTGATTGTTAAACTTTCTAGAATACACATATTTCTATTGTTGTGTAGGATCTGGGCCTGCTGTCCCTCCATCCCTCTCTCCCTCGTTCATCTCAGACACTAATCACACCACCTTAGAGCCACACCCACTATTTCTCTGAAACCATGCCCATTTTCACCAAGCAGGAGGGGTCAAAAAGGAAGGGTGTGGTCTGGTGCCCCCCATCCTAAAACTTCACTAGCCGCCACTGGCTTTAACCTTCACTAACTAAGCAAGCACTATTACCAATACATTTGCAGGACTTTTCATGTATAACACACACAGTAATCTATTTAAAATAATATGGATACATTAATACGATAGCATTAAATAATCTGTAAAGTCTTAAATTATTGTAAGTTCTCTCAGCTGAAGACAAGCAAATCCTGTAATGCAATTCAAGTAACACTGTACTTCTCAATGCAGTTCTCAAACAAGAGAAATATGCATTTCTGCCCCTAGGGGGCTCTGCAGGGGAAAGGCTCTAGTATAGTTTTGCCTGTGGGCTCGGATCTTGTACATCCTACAGTTGGGTGATTGCTGGGATACAGTAGAGTAGATGATAGTTTCTGTCCTCTCAGGCCTTAATTGACAGGTAAGGGGGTGAAATTGTCTGACGAGTTAGTTTATCTTTATAACCTTTAAATAATTCCCTATAGTCTGCTCGGTAAATTGTTTTTTCTTCTCCTCCTCTCAGTAAAAAGGTGAGATCAACATCTAGTGTTTGGAAACATGGTGAGAGCAAAGCTGCCAATTTACAAATATTGTGAGAAGCAATATTCTTTTCCAAATGCTACATGCAGGGCCGGCTCTATTATGGGTCCCGGTGAGTCCATTGGACCCAGGCAGCACTTTGAGAGGGGCAGCAAATTGAACCACAGCCACCTGTCCTTCTCTTCTATTTAACAAGCAAATTGACGACCAAGATTTATATTTCCCAGCAGTTTTGTGTGTCATGATGACAGCTGCCCCCTGACCGCTCCTCCTGCCCCTATACTAACCTAGCCTTTACCTATACTGCCCTAGCCTGTTTATATACTACCCTAGCCTGTGTATATACTACCCCAGCCTGCCTCTATACTGCATTAGCCTGTCTATATGCTACCCTAGCCTGTCTATATGCTACCCTAGCCTGTGTATATACAACCCTAGCCTGTGTATATACTACCCTAGCCTGTCCATATACTACCCTAGCCTGTCCATATACTACCTTAGCCTGTCCATATACTACCCTAGCCTGTCTATATACTACCCTAGCCTGCCCCTATGCTACCCTGTCTATATACTGCCCTAGCCTGCCCCTATACTGTCTAGTCGTCATTGACAGTTTATATGGACTTTTTGTGTGGTTTATGTGTGGAAACCAGCGGGACACCAAGCTCTCTGCCTCCTCTGTAACTTTTGACAGTGTTCGTTCTGGCTGCTACAACCACATTATGAAAGAGAGAAGACTAAAGTGGCAGGATCAGTGTATAGGATCATTTATTCACCAAAAGAAATAGCCCACGTACATATTCAAAGACCCATGAATGGCCTGAGGGGCAGGAAGGGTGAACTGTGCAGCTGATGGTAAGGTCACAGATAGGCTTCTCGGATATGAGCTACTTCCAGTAGAGTCGGACCCGCCAGAGATAGAGAAATGTCAGCGGTGTCTACAGCCGTCCCTCGTGCAACTCCCAATAGATACCATTAATGTCTACAGTAAGGGCAAACCTCTACGCATTTCAAGGGCCGTGTACCCTTTCTCAAACTGAAACATGTAGCAGTCCACCCATCCATAACGCTCTGCCCATCCCGACTGTACTGGACCTGATCCATTGTACCAGGAGTGGTGAGCAGAACCACTAAGTTTAACTCTTTATTACCCCCAGTTAATGCCATAGGGACCAATTTTTCTACTGCGGATAGCCTTTAAGAGACACCTTCACGTGCACCACCTCACAGAATGGCCCCAACGAAAGCCGGCCAACAATGACAAATAGGTGCCAGATACTTTGTAGACAGTTCCAGGGGTACCCCTTAGTCAGGATTGCATGTGGCCCTCACTAATAGGGCTCCATGTGTTGAGTGCACTCAGGAATATTGTTTGAGTAGCTATTGCTTAGAATTACAGTGAGATTTATTTTATGCCCTTCATAGTTGATGTTATTCTTACTAATACTGTGTGGACCAGTTAAGTGGGGCTTAGCCTTATTGCGGCGTAGGTCAGTGGCCAAAGGGGAGGCTAATATTCCTATCAGTTAACCTAATGAATTCTGTTGTCTTGTTTACAGTATGTGTTCTATGCATTGTTTTTGCTTACTCTCCAAAAATACATCCACCATTATAACCCCTAAGTTGATTGTGGTCTATTTTCTGTGTACTATCATAGAGCAGTAAAATATTTATGCTTCAGTTACACAGGTGTGAGTAACCTGCCATAGGGAGTAGGGATGGCCTTGCGGTTCGCCCGGCGGTCGGTTCGTGGCGAATTTTGCGCGTTCGCAATTCGCCAAACCGGCAGACTTCTTCCGCTGTTCGCGCGGCGGACATATGCGTTTACATTGTGAACGAACTTTGACCCATGATGACACATCCATCATGGGGTACAGGACAGCCAATTGAGACATTTCAGCACATGGACAATTGGACATTCCCCCTACCTTATAAATAGACCTGATCTGGTAGCCATTTTACATTCTGTCTTTTGTCAGTGTAAGGAGAGGTTTGCTGTGTGGAGCAGGAACAGACTGTAGTGACACAAATCTCTAGCTATTAGGTCCACAAAAGTCCTTTTAAGGACTGGTATAGGTGTACAGTATATAGGGTTCTGGTGCACTGCTGCTGACTGCTGTGCTGGTGATTACTGAGTGCACTGCTGACCGATTCTGCAGCTGTCTTTTGTCAGTGTAGGGACAGGATGCTGTGTGGAGCAGGGACAGTCAGTTTAATCACTAGCTATTACTATTAGGTCCACAAAGGTCCTTTTAAGGACTGGTATAGATGTACAGTATATAGGGTTCTGGTGCACTGCTGCTGACTGCTGTGCTGGTGATTGCTGAGTGTACTGCTGACCGATTCTGCAGCTGTCTTTTGTCAGTGTAGGGACAGGACACTGTGTGGAGCAGGGGCAGTCAGTTTAATCACTAGCTATTACTATTAGGTCCACAAAGGTCCTTTTAAGGACTGGTATAGGTGTACAGTATATAGGGTTGTACACGTATAATATACTTTCTTTCAAATATAGAAAGCCTATTATACTTGAATGCTGACCAATTATGCAGCTGTCTTTTATCAGTGTAGGGACTGAGGGACAGTCTGCAAATCACTAGCTACTAGGTCCACAAAAGTCCTTTTAAGGACTGGTATAGGTGTACTATTTGGTGTGCAGTATATAGGGGTGTAATACACGTATAAAATACTTGCACATATAGAAAGCATAGTATAGTGCATTTCCACTGTGCAGCATTGTGACTGCTGAGCGGTTCAGCAGTGATACTACAAGGAGTGACAAACGCAATTAAAAAAAAAGTATTATAACTGGTGTGATAGACCAGTGGCCCCCAAAAATGACAGATTGAAGCGGGGTGTTATATACCTTCGTCCACATACATACTGCACTTCTCTAGAGACTTTTGTCACAGGGTCATTTAAAAAATGACAGGCAGAGGAAGAGGCAGGCCCTTCCGCAGGGGTGGTAGGGGTAGGGCAGGAGCAACAGACTTGAGCCAAAGTGGCAAATTGCAGAAGGCGTGTGCAATTACGTCAAAGGACGCACCAGACTTGGTTGAGTGGCTCACTCAGCCTTACTCTTCTGCACCCTCCTCATCCTCTCGATCTGCACCCTCTTCACTCTCTGCTGTGTGCACCCCCAAAGACACTACCACCAACAGTGCTCTCTATCATGGTGCTGGTGTCAGTGCTCTCTATCACGGTGCTGGTGTGGTGTCAGTGCTCTCTATCACGGTGCTGGTGTAGTGCTCTCTATCATGGTGCTGGTGTCAGTGCTCTCTATCACGGTGCTGGTGTCAGTGCTCTCTATCACGGTGTTGGTGTCAGTGCTTTCTATCTCGGTGCTGATGTCAGTGTTCTCTATCTCGGTGCTGGTGTCAGTGCTCTCTATCACAGTGCTGGTGTCAGTGCTCAATCTCTATCGCGGTGCTGGTTTCAGACAGTGAGGGAGATAGCAGCGGAGAAGCCAATCATCAGGCAGTGCCAGCACCATGGCTGAGGATCAGCACTGGACTGGCACCTCCGGACCACCGCAGTGGAGCCCTGCAAAGGTGGGGGTAAGGGCCAGGCAGAGGGAGGGGCTCAAGCACAGGTTGACACACTGAGGCACTGGCACAGGACTGCACTGCCCTGACTGTAGCACTGATCATCTCCTGCACCCCCTTCATAGCCTGCCCTGACCTTGCCTCTCCTCCATGGCCTTCATGCGCTCCTGAATTGACAAAATTTCACAGATAAAAAAGAATGCTTGTCGTTGTCGATCCCAGATTCACTTAATACTTCTGGTATGTCAGTCTCCATGTTGTGGGACTATGTGTGCACAGCTAGTAAGTATTTTGTGGCTGAAAATATGACGTGTAGGTTTTTAAGGTTCGCCTGCCATTAAAGTCAATGGGGTCCGCTGCAAACTTTGTGGTTTGTGAACTTTTGGTCGTGTTCGCGGTTCGCGTTTGCGAAACGTCCCATCGGAAGTTCGTCCATCACTAATAGGGAGCAATCTTTCTACTGCAGATAGCCTTTAAGAAACACCTTTATGTGCACCACCTCACAGAACGGCCCCAATGAAAGCCGGACAACACTGACAAATAAGTGCCAGATACTTTCTAGACAGTTACAGGGGTACCCCTTAGTCAAGATTGCATGTGGCCCTCCCTAATAGGGCTCCATGTGTTGAGTGCACTTAGGAACATTGTTTGAGTAACTATTGCTTAGAATTAGTGAGATTTCTTTTATGCCGTTCATAGTTGATGCTATTCTTACTAATACTGTGTGGACACAGGTGTGAGTAACCTGTAACCAGGTGTGTCTGTGGGAACCGAATAGCTTCAAGAGTCGTGGCAGAGAACAGCGGCGGCCCGTCCATTAGGGGAGCAGGGGTGCTGCCAGAGGCTCTAATAGGCTTCAAAAAAGGGTAGGCTTGGGCGCAGAGCTCTGCACCCGAAGCCCACCCAGTTGTGCGACAATAGCGAATGAATATTCACTACTGTCACACTGATCCTCCTCCTGGCCGAGCTGGAAGCGGGACCCATCACCCAATTGGCTGGAAGGACAGGCAATCCTATTGGACGCCTAGGAGGAGACGCCTGGCGGAAGCTGCCATGATGCAGAAGAGTAGAAGAAGACACAGGCCGCTGCTGCCAGAGCCCTGCCAGCCCGAAACCTATGAGGTAAGTGCCGATTGACTGACCTAGAGCGGGCGGGGGGGGGTTGTTTGCTGCCCCCCCCAAAAAAAGAACCCAAGGTACCAAATGGCTTTTGCAGGGGTAGCGCTACTAGTCCACTTTATGAGTCACTGAACTAGTAAACCATGCAGATTAGAAAATCAGAGTGTAGTTTTGCATACCGAATCCAGGTCAGCACACTGGGAGTATGCTGAAGCCATTGGATTAGCATGACCATCAGGGATGTACAATTATCAGAAGTCAGCAATGACAGCTTCTATATTTCTGCCAGTACAGGTTTTACGTATAGGCACCGGGTCCGACATGACATTGAATCATCCAGATTCTAACAGATAACGATGAGCCTGTCTTAGTAAGTTCTTTGTATCTTCTATTTTTAGAATGACTATGTCATGAAGGTACGCAGGCTTTCATCGCTAGTTAAACATTCAGCCCTGTGCAAATCACTTGTGCTCGACCTCGCCATTGTACGCACAAATTACACGTGGCGCGTGCTAACATTGGAAACCATTGCGTCATATCGGAGCGTTTAATCCTTCGTTATACAAAACAAAGCTAATATCCCTGCCTGTCTATGGGAGAGCTGGAAGAATACATTTCAGTAATTGCCGAGCAATCAGCGTGCAGTAAGGCCAGTTACGCACGGTGAGCTTCTAATGAAACAGATGGGCCAGCAGAAACGAACGCCATTAGGCTCTCGCCATTCCCTGCTTGTCTATTGGTATCATTGGATGACTAAATGGACAAATACGCAAAACATGATAGATACATTAATGTCAAGGGCACTTCTTATGTACAAGCTGCATGCCTGGGTGCACGGGAATCTTTTGGCCTTTCTTATATGTGGACCGTATGAATTGTCTGTAGCTGACAGTGGTCTATTATAGGTATTTTAACACTCTGCAATATATAACTAGTTGGATATGTTAAAGGGCAATTACCATGGGCTCTTTGCCTCCCTGACCTCCAGCCGGACAACATTGGAGGCACTGGGCCCCTCAGAAGTCCACACACTAGGGAAGTACTGCTGACCCACACCTTGCCCAGTGGGCACTCAATTTGGTTTCCTTCCCACAAGGAAAACTCTTTAGAACCTGTTTACATAGTAGGTGAGGTTTAAAAAAAGACACAAGTCCATCAAGTCCACCCTATTTGTGTGATTATATGTCAATATTACATTGTATATCCCTGTATGTTGCGGTTGTTCAGGTGCTTATCTAATCGTTTCTTGAAACCATCAATGCCCCTCGCTGAGACCACCGCCTGTGGAAGGGAATTCCACATCCTTGCTGCTCTTACAGTAAAGAACCCTCTACGTCAGGGGTCTGCAATTAGCGGACCTCCAGCTGTTGCAAAACTACAAGTCCCATCATGCCTCTGTCTCTGGGTGTCATGCTTGTGGCTGTCAGAGTCTTGCTATGCCTCATGGGATTTATAGTTCTGCAACAGCTGGAGGTCCGCTAATTGCATATCCCTGCTCTACGTAGTTTAAGGTTAAACCTCTTTTCTTCTAATTTTAATGAGTGGCCATGATTCTTGTTAAACTCCCTTCTGTGAAAAAGTTTTATCCCTATTGTGGGGTCACCAGTACAGTATTTGTATATTGAAATCATATCCCCTCTCAAGCGTCTCTTCTCCAGAGAGAATAAGTTCAGAGCTCACAACCTTTCCTCATAACTAATATCCTTCAGATCCTTTATTAGCTTTGTTGTCCTTCTTTGTACTTGCTCCATTTCCAGTACATCCTTCTTGAGGACTGGTGCCCAGAACTGGACAGCATACTCCAGGTGTGGCCGAGTCTTGTAGAGCGGCAGAATTATCATTTTATCTCTGGAGTTGATCCCCTTTTTAATGCCAATATTCTGTTTGCTTTGTTAGCAGCAGCTTGGCATTCCATGCCGTTGCTGAGCCTATCATCTACTAGGACTCCCAAGTCCTTTTCCATCCTAGATCCCCCCAGAGGTTCTCCCCCCAGTGTATAGATTGCATACATTTTTTTGCCACTCAAATGCATTATTTTACATTTTCCTACATTGAACCTCATTTTCCATGTAGTTGTCCACCCCATTAATTTGTTCAGATCTTTTTGCGAGGAAAACCACTTTAACTACAAAGGTCTCACAGAGAATTATTGCAAAGCAATCTTCAAAGCCAAAAAGGATCACTTCTCATATACAATCTCAACGGCCGTAAACCAACCATGGGAACTGTTTAAACTAGTCAATCAATCAATGAATCTGGTGTGCCTAGAGCCCCCAGAAAATGAATCCCAGGATTACTGTGACAAACTGTCGGATTTTTTCATCGATAAAGTCAAAACCATCAGGGAAACAATTTGTCAGAAGAAAACATCCAACCTCAGCCAGCAAATACATAAAGAGGATGTCTACACCAACATTCCGCAACCGCCGAAATTCTCACTAACCCCAATTACCACAGACACCACAAAAAAACATCATTAATAAACTTTGTGACAGTACCTCACCAATTGACATCATCCCCACAAAACTACTGAAAGAATGCTCCGACATCGTGGCTCCAACCATAACCCACCTCATAAACCGATCATTCCACAAAGGGATTGTTCCAAGCATCCTCAAACAAGGCATCGTCAAACCTCTACTCAAGAAACCAAACCTGGACCCTCAGGATCCAAACAACCGTAGGCCAATTACAAGCCTCAACACCATTTTGAAGATCATGGAGAAAGCAGTAGTACATCAGCTACAACTCCACCTTGACACTCACAAACTCCTGGACCCGCTGCAATCAGGCTTCCGCCTGGGTCATGGAACAGAAACAGCACTCCTTAAGATTTGGGACGAAGCAGCAGATGACGGAGAGCCGTGTCTCCTCGTACTGCTAGACCTAAGTGCAGCGTTTGATATAGTAGACCACAATACTCTACTTGTCCGCCTCACAGAAGTATCCGGAGTCCAAGGCGTAGATCTCCAATGGTTCGCGTCCTTCCTAGCAAATCGGTCACAGACAGTGAAACTAGGAAAATTCCTCTCTGAATCTCAGGCAGTCACCTGCGGAGTCCCTCAAGGATCTCCTTTGTCACCCATTCTCTTCAACATTTACATCCGCACCACTCCTCCAAATCATCAGATGTTCAGACCTTTGCTTCCACTCTTACGCTGACGACACACAACTTTATTTCCGTATCAATGGAAAAAAAGATCACCAACAACAACTTGAAAACTGCCTCAAATCAATAGAGGACTGGATGACCACTAACTCCCTCCAACTCAACGAATCAAAGACAGAGCTTTTTATCTTACACCCAAATCATAATCCCGTAACCAAAACCTCCTGGACTCCACCCACCGTCTTTGGGCAGACCATCTCCCCAAAGACCAAGGCCAAGAGTCTCGGGGTTATTTTTTTGAGATGCACAAATGTCAATGGATGTGCAAATAGGAGCAGTAGTCAGTGGATCACACCATCTGCTGCGCATGCTTCGCAGACTCATCCCTTTTATCCCAAAGAATGACAAAGCAGTGGTAGTTGGAACAATCATTAATTCACGACTGGACTACGCAAACTCGCTTTACATAGGATTACCACAATATCAACTTGCGCGATTACAACTGATCCAAAACACGGCGGCAAGGCTGATAACAGGAAAAAAACCCTGGGAATCCATCTCTCCTTCCCTGAGGAGCCTACATTGGCTAACCGTAAAAAATCGGATCACATTCAAGACACTTTGCCTCACCCACAAATGCGTGCATAGAGAAGCTCCGCAATACCTAATGGAGAAAATAAATCATTACACACCAAACCGCAGTCTTCGATCAGCCAACAAAAACCTCCTCCTCGTGCCCAAAGCCCGGTATAAATCCAAGGGGGATCGGAGATTCGCTGTCCAAGGTCCTCGGCTATGGAATGCTCTACCAATCGACATCCGCCTGGAAGAAAATCACCTGGCTTTTAGGAAAAAACTCAAGACCTTCCTCTTCTAGCTGTTGATCAAAGCTCGTCACAGCGCCTTGAGGCGATTCAGTTCGCATTGTGCTCTATACAAGTATTTAATTCATTCATTCATTCATTCAAGGTTTCCACATCCTGCGGAGAAGTTATTGCCCTGCTTAGCTTAGTATCGTCCGCAAATACAGAGATTGACCTGTTTACCCCATCCCCATCCTCCAGGTCATTTATGAACAAATTAAATAGGATTGCTCCCAGCACCGAACCCTGGGGCACCCCACTACCCACCCCTGACCATTCCAAGTACTCCCCATTTATCACCACCCTCTGAACTTGCCCTTGTAGCCAGTTTTCAATCCATGTACTCACCATATGGTCCATGCCAACGGACCTTTTTTTGTACAGTAAACGTTTATGGGGAACTGTGTCAAAGGCTTTTGCAAAATCCAGGTATACCACATCTACGGGCCTTCCTTTATCTAGATGGCAACTCACCTCCTCATAGAAGGTTAATAGATTGGTTTGACAAGAACGATTCTTCATGAATCCATGCTGATTACTGCTAATGATACCATTTTTATTACTAAAATCTTGTATATACCGTATTTATCGGCGTATAACACGCACCGGCGTATAACATGCACCCCAAGTTTAGGAGGGAATTTTAAGGAAAAAAACTTTTAGGCGGCAAGTTTAAGGAAAAAAAAACTTACATTTAAATGCCCATCAATGCAGCCTTATCATTGTCCCTATGCAGCCTTGTCCACCATTGCAGCCTTGTCAGTCAGCCTTGTCCACCATTGCAGCCTTGTCAGTCAGCCTTGTCCACCATTGCAGCCTTGTCAGTCAGCCTTGTCCACCATTGCAGCCTTGTCAGTCAGCCTTGTCCACCATTGCAGCCTTGTCAGTCAGCCTTGTCCACCATTGCAGCCTTTTCAGTTTTTTTTTTTTAAATGCCGCCGCCGAGATACAGAGCCGGATTTCCTGTGTATCTCAGTGGCGCGCGGTAGTTATCGGCTCTTCTCGGCAGCTTTCGGCTGCCTTCGGCCGTTCTCTGCAGCTTTTGGCCGCCTTCGCCCGTTCTCGGCCGCTTTCAGCCGCCGAGAACAGCCAGAAGCTGCCAAGAATGGCCGAAAGCCGCCGAGAATGGCCGAAAGCTGCAGAGAAGAGCCAAAGGGGGCCGAAAGACGCAGAGAAGAGCTGAAGGTGGGCGAAAGCCGCCAAGAAGAGCCAAAGGCGGCTGAAAGGCGCCCAGAGGCTCAGAATTGCGGGGGATCGGCGTATAACACGCACTAGCGATTTTCCCCTTTTAAGGGGAAAAAAGTGTGTGTTATACGCCGATAAATATGGTAGTCCCTTATAATCCCCTCCAAGAGCTTGCATACTATTGTTGTTAGGCTAACTGGTTTGTAATTCCCAGGGATGTATTTTGGGCCCTTTTTTAAATATTGGTGCTACATTAGCTTTTCTCCAATCAGCTGGTACTTTTCCAGTCAGTAGACTGTCAGTAAAAATGAGGAACAATGGTCTGGCAATTACTTGACTGAGTTCCCTAAGTACCCTCGTGTGCAAGCCATCTGGTCCAGGTGATTTATTAATGTTAAGCTTCCCACGTGTAATTTTAATTCTGTCCTCTGATAACCATGGAGGTGCTTCCTGTGATGTGTCATGAGGATAAACACTGCAGTTTTGGTTACTGAAGCCCCCCGATTCCCTCGTGAAGACTGAGGAGAAGAATAAATTCAATACCTTAGGACTCTCCTCCCCATCCTTTGTAACCATATGTCCTTCCTCATTCTTTATGGGGCCAATATGGTCTGTCCTCCCTTTTTTACTGTTTACATACTTAAAGAATTTCTTGTGATTTTTTTTGCTCTCCTCTGCTATGTGTCTTTCATGTTGTATCTTAGCCGTCCTTATTGCACCCTTACATTTCTTGTTGCATTCTTTATAAAGTCTGAATGCTAATGATGATGCCTCAACCTTGTATTTTTTGAATATTTCGCTCTTTTAAATGTATTATATAATGGGATGCATTGGCTTACGCCCTTATTTAATATGGTCTTAAAGCAAACCCATCTTCTCCTCCGTGTTTTTGTTCCTAAGATTGTATCCCAACTTATGCCTTCTAGCAAGGCTCGTAGTTTAGGGAAGTTGGCTCTTTTGAAATTCATTGTCTTTGAATTCCCCTTATGTTTCCTATTTGTGTGATTTATACTGAAGCCAATTGACCTGTGATCGCTGTTACCTAAATTGCCACTTATTTCCACATCCGTGATCAGGTCTGTATTATTGGTAATCAGTAGATCCAGTAACGCTTTATTTCTAGTTGGTGCGTCTACCATCTGACCTATAAAATTGTCCTTCAAGACTTTTAGGAACTGGCGAGCCTTAGATGAAGTTAAAATCCCCCATTATGATAACACTTCCCATCCTTGCTGCTAATCCAAATTGTGATAGGAGATCTGTCTTTAAAGCGGAGTTCCAGCCAAAAGTCGAACTTCCGCTCATCTGATTCCCCCCCGGGAATCCCAGGGGGAGGGGGGGTGCAGATACCTGTATAATACAGGTATCTGCACCCACTTCTGAGAATAGACTCCCGAGGGAGTTACGTCCCTTCCTGCACACCCCCCGCTGTCTCCTGGGAAACATACAGGTCCCAGGAGATAGCGGGGACCACTCACGACGTGCAGCGCGACTCGCGCATGCGCAGTAGGGAACCGGGGAGTGAAGCCGCAATGCTTCACTTACTGATTCCCTTACCGAGAATGGCGTCGGCAGCAGCCGAGAGCCGAGCGATTGCTCGTCTTCGAGTGCTGACATTGCTGGACTCCAGGAAAGGTAAGTGTCCATTTATTAAAAGTCAGCAGCTGTAGTATTTGTAGCTGCTGGCTTTTAATAAAAAAAATTTAGGTGGACTAACTCTTTAAAGACCCCTATTATACTAGCAGGGGTCTCCGAGTGTCTCTGAGCATTACTGGTGCCCCCGTACCTCTAGATCCACCGCGTATCCACGATCAATCTTCGTCCATCATGGATCTATTCAATTTCTTTTAATTTTCTGGTTATAGGATCTCTGTCCCAATTTCCTCTTTTAGCAGCAAATATACCATTGCCGTTTACATAGATGTGTGTGTACTATGAAATGCTTTGAATTTTTGAGTTTCTTAATGTATATAATTTTTTTTTTGAGTAAATAACCCCCCCCCCCCCCGAGGAAGACCATAACAGTACAGGTCGAAACATGTCTTGGTATCTATGTGACTGGCATTCTGTAAGGTAATGTTTTGCTCCACTGTATCAATATCACTATTCATGATGAAATGTGTTTTCTATTGTATAACCAGAGCTCAAATTGTAATTCATACATGCTATTGGAACTTCAAATGGCAATAAAAGAATATTACAAACAGTTACTTTTTTTTTTTTAAATCAATTTAACCAATTTTTGCTGCTAAAAAAACCCTTGGGGGAACTTTTCCATATTGCAATTATTTGGAGTGTGAAGCCTCTTCATTTCTAAATGTGTAATTTCTCCATTTCAAAATGTCAAGTCCTGAGCTACTAGCCAGTACCTTAAGAGTAACTCACCACCAGTTGCCACGCCCAACCCCTACCCTGCCCCACCCCTAATTCTGCCCCTAAACACGCCCTCATAAATGATCTCATGAAATTACATTGGTAAATGTTTTATGCAGAATTAAGTTACAAAAAAAAATATTAACAACAACAACTTTAAAAAGATGAACATAAAGCATATTTCATTGATCTGACTGTGATAACTAACATAAGGATAAAATATGATTGGCTACTATACACATTGTGTACATCATTACTACCTTGTTAAGTAAGTATTTTAATGCTATACTAACCACTTACAGACCGCCTGCCGTCGTTATACATGGGTACTTTGAAGAGGGATATCGTTGTTATGGCAGCAGCTAGTTACCTTAACCCCGGTATCCTCTTCTTCGGTCTGCTTTCAGATAAAAGTGGTCTGTGGGGCGGATTCGCCACAAGATCACTTTTATCGGGAGTGGGAGAGTGCTCCCTCCCGCCACGTACCAGAGCCACAGGCAGCAGTGGTGGCGATTGGGTCCTTCTCCTCTTCTGCCCATAGCTCTTAAAGAGACATTTTTTATTATTATTATTATTAGTGATGGGCACTGGTGAGGCTGCATTGATGAGTGCTGGTGAGGCTTCATTGATGGGCGCTGGTGAGGCTGCATTGATGGGCGCTGGTGAGGCTTCATTGATGGGTGTTGGTGAGGCTTCATTGATGGGTGCTGGTGAGGCTTCATTGATGGGTGCTGGTGAGGCTTCATTGATGGGTGCTGGTGAGGCTTCATTGATGGGTGCTGGTGAGGCTTCATTGATGGGCGCTGGTGAGGCTGAATTTGATGGGAGTGCTGATGAGGCTGCATTTGATGGGCACTGGTGGGCTGCATTTGATGGGCACTTCATTAAAAAGGTGGGGATTAGCAGGGGAAAGGGGGTGGAGTCAGGGGTGGAGCCAAGGGGGCGTCAAAATGAGGTTTCACCTAGGGTGTCAAAAATCCTTGCACCAGCCTGTAAAAGTAGCATTTTTTTTTACGTCCTGTGTGCATGGGGTCTAATCACTTTTATCAGGAGTGGGAGAGCGCCCCCTCCCGCCATGTACCAGAGCCACAGGCAGCAGCGGTGGCGATTGGGTCCTTCTCCTCTTCTGCCCATAGCTCTTAAAGAGACATTTTTTATTATTATTATTATTAGTGATGGGCACTGGTGAGGCTGCATTGATGGGTGCTGGTGAGGCTTCATTGATGGGCACTGGTGAGGCTTCATTGATGGGTGCTGGTGAGGCTTCATTGATGGGCACTGCTGAGGCTGCATTGATGGGTGCTGGTGAGGCTTCATTGATGGGTGCTGGTGAGGCTGCATTGATGGGTGCTGGTGAGGCTGCATTGATGGGTGCTGGTGAGGCTGCATTGATGGGTGCTGGTGAGGCTTCATTGATGGGTGCTGGTGAGGCTGCATTTGATGGGCGCTGATGAGGCTGCATTTGATGAGCACTGGTGGGCTGAATTTGATGGGCACTTCATTAAAAAGGTGGGGTTTAGCAGGGAAAAGGGGGTGGAGTCAGGGGTGGAGCCAATGGGGCGTCAAAATAAGGTTTCGCCTAGGGTGTCAAAAATCCTTGCACCAGCCTGTAAAAGTAGCATTTTTTTGACGTCCTGTGTGCATGAGGTCTAACAGTTAAAAAAAAAAAAAAAATCTCTGCAATATAGTTGACCTCAAGGGGAGAGTTTTTCTGCTGAGTTTCACTTTAATCTCATCATTGTCTTCAGGGTTGGGAATCTCTGTTGCATCTTTGATGCTTTTTGTTTTCTAATTATTGGATTTAGTGCTGAGTTTTTGGCTAATTGACACGGATTTGTCTCGAAATTTCTGTGACCTCAAGGGAAGATTTATGTTCATTGTCTTCAGGGATGCAGAAAACAATCGCCTGTCAAAAAGTAACAATGTAAATACCTTATAATTACAGTGTTACCAAAGATAATCCATCTAAGGCCAGCAGGCTTGCCGGGACACCGGGCTGTAACTGGTTGACGGGGATGTTTGCTTATAGCACCGATACTGGATAATACGGATCAATCCCAGTTTCTGGGGAAAACACCTTCCTACTACAGCCATAAAGAACATGTCGTCTAATGCAGCCGGGCTACAGTTTATTTTTCTAAAAATGCCGCCCTATTTTAATTCTTTATTTTTATACTAAATGTAGGACCCTCCAGAACAGGTTGCTTGGAAAAGTAGGTAATTTAGCTCTTTCTGGCTCCATTGTAACCATTGGAGCAGTTGGTGATTGCTTTGGGCTGTTCTGGGCTCCCCAGGCTGCAGGTTTGATTGCTGCCCCCCCCCCCCCGTCTTCTGGGGGGATTCCATAATATAGTGGGCTGGGAGGAGGCAAATTAGCAGTCTGAATATTTATGAAATCTCAGCCAATCCCTGGGGGGGGAGGGAGGGTGCCCAGTAGGTGGCTGAGGGGTGCATAAATAGCTTGGAGCTTGAGGAACCACTGTTCTTGTCCAGTAGGAGAGGTTCCTAGCCTGAAGGGCTGCTGCCCTTCTGGGCAACCCACCTGAAAATTCTACCTGTGCTCATCGAGGTTCCAGCTCTGGCAGAGCTTGTGGGGTCTGTTCTGCTAAAATCTCTGAAGCTAATCAATGGATTTTCATTAATTATTTTCTGTCTGGTATTGGAAGGAGGTATCCAGGTATCAGGGACATTGTGAGTACAGACCCAAGTGAAGGATCCTAGTGTCAGGGCTGGGCTCCTACTACTTAAAGATGAACTGCAGTCTGCTCACATAACTTGTAATAAAAACATCTTTGCCATTCTGTAGCTTCCCTCCAACCACTTTACATATTATTTCATATATACTGCAGAAATGTCCCTCCACTGAGTCTTGCTACATCCATTTTAACTGTGGGCAGCTGAATCTGCTGCCTGTTCACTTCCTGGATTTACACAGACACACAGAGCCACACCTCCAGCTCTGCAGCCCTGCAGCTCTCACTGGCCCTCTTATGACTCATCCTCCCTTCCTGGCAAACTTTGACGAGCGTGAGAGAGAGAGCTGTGCATGATGTAATAAGCCTAAGCTTTTTTCCAGACAAGAAACAGGAAGTGGGTTTATAAGGTATTTACTGGCAGAAAAAAATATTTTACTATCCAAAGGTAAAACAACAAAGGGCAGACGATTTAATAGATGGAAAGGTGAAAAAATTACTGAAGGTCCTTTTTAACGAGCAGTTCTTTTCTTTCAGTGCTCAGAAGCTGCTCAGCTGTAAGTTAATTACCAGCCACTCAAATACTTGCCAACAGTCCTGATTTTCCCAGAACAATCCCGATAATTGGACGCTCATCCCGATCTGAGTGCCCCCCCCGATGAAAATCCCGGGATTTTGCTTTTGTCCCGGGAATCAAGACTTTTTTTGGCACCGGCCACAGCTTCTGGCTACGAAAATATGGCTGCCGCCACGAGATCTCTTTCCGTCTAGCAGGTATAATTTCCATATGTTCAGTGGAGAGGGGAGGGGCCTCCGATCTGTGCAGCCAATCCTCTTCTCTCTTCAGTGTACAAGTAGATAATTTGCTTGTACACTGAAGCCAATTAGCTGCACGTATCGGAGCCCCCCCCTCAACTGAACATACGGAGAAAGAGACCTGCAAAGTTACAAGGAGCTGCCGCCAACCCTCCTCCCCATGGCCTGCTGCCAGTCTGTGTCCGACAAGAGGCAGAGCCAAGGGACTCTACTGGGGGCACCTGATGTAAGCTGGGACCAGGGGCGTAACTAGAAATCACAGGGCCCCATAGCAAAATGTTGTATGGGGCCCCCCCCCCACAAAAAAAAAAAATGAACGAATGCCAGTGAACAACAGATTACCACACTCATGTAGCACAGTACCCAGGCAAAAGCTTATATTAATTTCAACCAACAAAGTATGCAGTATACCGTATGCAGCCCCTGAAGGACACACATGCATATCCCCATCAGTACAGGCCCCCCTCAGTGCAGACACCACCCTCAGTGCAGGACACCCCCAGCAGTGCAGACCCACCTTTCTCAGTGCAGACCCCCTCAGTAGTACCGACCCCTCAGCAGTGCAGACACCCCCTTAGTACATACACCCCACTTAGTGCAGACCCCCCATCAGTACAGACACCCCCCACCTCAGTGCAGACCCCCCCAGCAGTACAGACCCCCCCAGCAGTACAGACCCCCCACCCAAGTGCAGACCCCCCACCCAAGTGCAGACCCCCCACCCAAGTGCAGACCCCCATCAGTACAGACACCCCCCACGCAATGCAGACATCCCCCTTAGTACCCACACCCCCATTATAGACCCCCCTCAGTGCAGGACCCCCCCAGCTTTGCAGACAACCCCCTCAGTGCAGGACCCCCTCAGTACAGACTCCCCCTCAGTAGTGTAGATCACCCAGCAGTACAGGCCCTCCCTCAGTAGTGCAGACTCCACCTCAGTAGTGCAGACTCCCCCTCAGTAGTGCAGACCCCCCCCCTCAGTAGTGCAGGCTCCCCCTCAGTAGTGCAGGCCCCCCTTAGTAGTGCAGACCCCTTAGTAGTGCAGAGCAGACCCCCCTCAGTAGTTCAGGCTCCCCCTCAGTAGTGCAGCCCCCCCCCCCCTCAGTAGTGCAGGCCCCCCCCCTCAGTAGTGCAATCTCCCCCTCAGTAGTGCAGAGCAGACCCCCCTCAGTGCAGGACCCCCTCAGTGCAGACCCTCCCTCAGTAGTGCAGGCTCCCCCTTCAGTAGTGCAGGCTCCCCCTTCAGTAGTGCAGGCTCCCCCTTCAGTAGTGCAGACCCCCCCTCAGTAGTGCAGACCCCCCCTCAGTAGTGCAGGCCCCCCCTCAGTAGTGCAGCCCCCCCCCTCAGTAGTGCAGCCCCCCCCCCTCAGTAGTGCAGGCCCCCCCCTCAGTAGTGTAGACCCCCCTCAGTAGTGCAGACCCCTTAGTAGTGCAGAGCAGACCCCCCTTAGTAGTTCAGGCTCCCCCTCAGTAGTGCAGGCCCCCCCCTCAGTAGTGCAGGCCCCCCCCTCAGTAGTGCAGGCTCCCCCTCAGTAGTGCAGAGCAGACCCCCCTCAGTGCAGGACCCCCTCAGTGCAGACCCTCCCTCAGTAGTGCAGGCTCCCCCTCAGTAGTGCAGGCTCCCCCTTCAGTAGTGCAGACCCTCCCTCAGTAGTGCAGCCCCCCCCTCAGTAGTGCAGCCCCCCCCCCTCAGTAGTGCAGCCCCCCCCCTCAGTAGTGCAGGCCCCCCCCCTCAGTAGTGTAGACCCCCCTCAGTAGTGCAGACCCCTAAGTAGTGCAGAGCAGACCCCCCTCAGTAGTGCAGTGCAGGACCCCCTCAGTGCAGACCCCCCTCAGTAGTGTAGACCCTCCCTCAGTAGTGCAGACCCCCCCCCCCCCTCAGTAGTGCAGACCCTCCCTCAGTAGTGCAGGCTCCCCCTCAGTAGTGCAGGCCCCCCATCAGTAGTGCAGCCCCCCCCTTAGTAGTGCAGCCCCCCCCTCAGTAGTGCAGCCCCCCCCTCAGTAGTGCAGCCCCCCCTCAGTAGTGCAGACCCCCCCCTCAGTAGTGCAGGCTCCCCCTCAGTAGTGCAGGCCCCCCATCAGTAGTGCAGCCCCCCCCCTCAGTAGTGCAGACCCCCCCCCCAGTAGTGCAGGCTCCCCCTCAGTAGTGCAGACCCCCCTACCCTCCCTTACATACCTTACAACAGCGCTGACAGTCTCCCCATACAGCGTTGTGTGTGTTCCTCGAGGCTCGAGCGCAGGCTCCTCCTTCTCTGTGGATGTAAACAGAGAGGAGGGGAGGTGGCTTAGGTCCGCGCTGCTGAGTCCCGCCTCAGCCTGCGCTCGAGCACAGAAGGCAGAGGTGCTAGTGGTGCGGCTGTCGCTACCTGGTGTGTGTCACCCCGCTGGCGGGTGTCACCCGGTGCGGCTCGCACCCGCTTGGCAACGACACTCACTGGGCCCTAGATCGGCTGCGGGCCCCATAGCGCCCGCATGGGTCGCTATGGCGGTAGTTCCGCCACTGGCTGGGACCCTACTGGGGGCACCTGATGTAAAGAGGGAGTCCGCTGGGGGCACCTGATGTAAAGAGGGAGTCTGCTGGGGGCACCTAAAGTAAGGAGGGACTCTGCTGGGGGCAACTGATGTAAAGAGGGACTCTGCTGGGGGCACCCGATTTCATTTTATATTATGAAGTAATAATAGAAATAATGTGACGAGAGCTGTGTGGACGACAACAGAGGAACAAACACAGGTAAGGTGAAAATATATGATTTATTAACCGGTTCCCGACCAGCGCACGCCGATGTACGTCGGCAGAATGGCACGGGCAGGCATATTGGCGTACAGGTACGTCTAATCTTTAATGCCGCCCTGCCATCGCGAGCGCGCCGCTGGCGGCACGCTCGCATGCTGGTTGGGACCCCCGTGAGTCCGGTCGCGGGTCCCGCGGACTCGATCGCCGTGGGCATACCCGCGATTGTCTCATGGGGCGGCTGAACGAGGAAATGCCGTTGTAAACCACATTTCCCTGTTCTGCCTAGCAACTAGTGACGCTGATCTCTGCTCCATGTGATTGGAGCAGAGATCAGTGTTCACTAAATTAAAGCCCAGCCCCCAACAGTTAGTAACACACCCCTAGGAACACTTAACCCCTACACTGCCACCCACTGGTTAACCCCTTCACTGCCAGTGTCATTTACACAGGAATCACTGCATTTATATAGCAGTGATTTCTGTATAAATGACAATGGTCCCAAAAATGTGTCAAAAATGTCCGATGTGTCCGCCATAATGTCGCAGTCACAATAAAAAATGCTGATCGCCGCCATTACTAGTAAAAAAATAAAATATTAATAAAAATGCCATAAAACTATCCCCTATTTTGTAAACACTATAACTTTTGCGCAAACCAATCAATAATCGCTTATTGCGGGTTTTTTTTACCAAAAATATGTAGAAGAATACGTATCAGCCTAAACTGAGGGAAAAAAAATATTTTTTATATATTTTTGGGGGATATTTATTATAACAAAAAATAAAAAATATTTTTTTTTTCAAAATTGTCGCTATATTTTTGTTTATAGCGCAAAAAATAAAAACCGCAGGGGTGGTCAAATACCACCAAAAGAAAGCTCTATTTGTGGGAAAAAAAGGACGTCAATTTTGTTTTGGAGCCACGTCGCATGACCGCACAATTGTCAGTTAAAGTGACACAGTGCCGAATCGCAAAAAGCGGTCTGGTCTTTGACCAGCAAAATGGTCCGGGGCTGAAGTGGTTAAGATAAGTGAATAAATACAACCATCTCCAATATACTACAATGTGCAACCAACCAACCAACCACCAATAGAAACCCACAAATAATAACAGACAAATATATACAATTAAAGGGGAATACCAGAATCATAAACAGGGCCAGGACAGGGTCGTCAATGGGAGGTCAGAGCTGGGGAAAAGGAAGACAAACAGGACAGAGCGAGGACAGAGCGAGGATGGATGGATCACAGGAGGGACGGGTACAGATAAAAGTCTCAGGGTTCAGGGTTCAGGTAACAGACTGGAACAGGATCAGGTACAGGTAAATGTGCAGATGCAGATACAGAGCTTCACAGGTTCAGGATCAGGGCACAAGGAAAGATACCAAGGCAAGGCATTAGTGTGTCTGCCGGGTACTTATACACACCTCCTGATGTCGGCCCCACACTGCCAGGAACCACCCGCTGGTGGACGCCAGTACAGCGGCCCAAGGATCAAATAATACCACCAACAGGGGAAGGCTCCCCTGGCAGTTCCAGACTGCCAGGAGACACCTGCTGGTAGACCACAGTACTGCACTCCAAATGTCAGACAGCATCATCAGCGGGTGGAATCTCTCCTGACAGTACCCCCCCTGAAAGAGCGGCCTCCGGACGCTCCAACTAGCCTCTGCTGAGGAAAGTCCATGATATCAAGCCGGACAACGGATGGAAGTACATCAAGCCGGACAGCGGGCACATCAAGGCAGACCAAGGGCACAACTAGACAGACAGTGGGCACACCAAGGCAGACAGCAGGCTCCGGGTCATCGAGCTGGGCAGCAGGCTCCGGGTCAACAAGCTGTGCAGCAGGCACAGGCACTTCAAGCCAGGCAGCAGGCACGGGCACTTCAAGCTGGGCAACAGGCACTTCAAGCTGGACAACAGGCGTGGGCACTTCAAGCTGGGCTACAGGCATGGGCACTTCCAGCTGGGCAACAGGCATGGGTACATCAAGATGGGCAGCAGACAGTGGCACATCAGGCTGGGCAGCAGGCAGAGGCTCATCAGACTGGGCAGCAGGCAGAGGCTCATCGGGCTGGGCAGCAGACAGTGGCACATCAGGCTGGGCAGCAGACAGGAACACATCAGGCTGGGCAGCAGACAGGAACACATCAGGCTGGGCAGCAGACAGAGGCTCATCAGGCTGGTCAGCGAACAAAGGCTCGTCAGGCTGGTCAGCAGATAGGGACACATAAGGCTGGGCAGCAGACAGAGGCTCATCAGACTGGACAGCAGACAGGAACTCATCAGGCTGGACAGCAGACAGGAAGACATCAGGCTGGGCAGCAGACAGGCACATCAGGCTGGGCAGCAGACAGGCACATCAGGCTGGGGAGCAGACAGGAACACATTAGGCTGGGCAGCAGACAGAGGCTCATCAGGCTGGGCAGAAGACAGAGGATCATCAAGCTGGGCAGAAGACAGAGGCTCATCAGGTTGGGGAGCAGACCGAGACTCATCAGGCTGGGCAGCAGATAGGGACACATCAGGCTGGGCAGCAGACAGAGGCTCATCAGGCTGGGCAGCAGGCTTCTCAGGCCTGGAAACAGGCAACGTACCCTCAGACCGGGAAACAGACACTGTGTCTTCAGGCTGGAATGCTGGCTCTGGTTCTTCGGGCTGGAATGTTGGCTCTGGCTCTTCAGGGTGGAACACTGGCACCTCCGGCTGGAGCACTGGCACCTCCGGCTGGAGCTCTGGCATCTCCGGCTGGAGCTCTGGCATCTCCGGCTGAAACTCTGGCACCTCCTGCTGGAACTCTGCCAGCTCCAGCTGGAACTCTGGCACTTCGGGCTGGAATTCTGGCACCGGAACTTCAAGCTGGGACAGATTGGTGGGTGTGGCGGCAGGTTGGGTTAATGGCAGGATCCTTTTGTTTGGGAAAAACGTTATAGGTGACAGCAGGACTATAGGAAAGGGGTGCAGGAGACTGGAAAGGAGGATTGGGATATGGCAGAGAAGAGGTAACAGTAGCTGGGGGAAGATCTTGTAGGTTTGTAGGCAGCGGGGACGAGGCAGTTGGGTTGAATGTAGGATAGGTACAGGGAGCAGAGACCGGATAAGAGTATTTGGTTGGGAGCAGCGTATACTGGGCTGCAACTGAAGTTGACATGGCTGGTGGGGTAACATACCTCTGCCGGGTTAGCCCCCCCCCCCCCCATATCAAATTTAAAAAAAAATCTTATGCAGTTTGTTAGAGCTTTCTTAGATCAGGTTAGCTCAACCGTTGTTTATGTTAGATCTCACACAGAAGAAGCAATATTAACAGTTATTTGCTGGGGGGGGCTAACCCATCATCAGCCCCCCCTTATCAAAAAATTTACAAAACAGCTAATTTTCTGGCCAAAAATCATTCAGGCTAATAGATATTTGTGATATATCCGGTAAGATCAAGTGGTTTTTAAGATTAGATCTCACATAATTTCAGAGATATTACACATAGAAATAGATATGTTAGGTGCTACATATCTCTGAAATGATGTGAGATCTAACATTAAAACCACTTAAGTGCCGCCGAGTGCCATAGCAGGTCCCACCTTCTGGAGCCTGCAACGCCTATGATGGACGTCCCACTGGTCCAATGCCAGGACCGCAGGACGTGTGACGTCCATCATAGGCACTGCAGGCTCCAGAAGGCGGCAATTACAAAGCACCCGCCGCGCCACATGCCCGCTCAGCTCTCGGGCGGGCTGCTCTCCTCTCCTCTTCTCCTCCTCCTCTGAGGACTGACTGACTGCCTGGCTGCTGTGACACCGCACACCACGGCTGAGCTGAGGTAGGTCAGACAGTGTATGTAAATGTCAGTGGACGTGGGTCAGGCAGGTCAGTGTAGGTAGGTCAGTATAGGTAGGTCCAGGGGCGGACTGACAATTCGGGCACTCAGGCACTGCCCGAGGGCCCCATGCCACCAAGGGGCCCCATCAGGGTTGCCAGCCGCAATAAAACCAGGGACAGTATGTAAAAATCTCTGTTTTAAAAAAAAATCCCAAGATTATAGCTTCCCCACCTCTCCATTACCTTTTCAGTGTGTGTATGTGTATTCTGTGTGTATATTGTGTGTCTGTGTATACTGTATGTGTGTGTGTGTGTGTGTGTGTGTGTGTGTGTGTATGTGTGTGTGTGTACTAGGTGGCCATAATCTATTGCAGGGGGCCCCATAATCTCCTATTGCCCGGGGGGCCCATAATCTTCTCCTATTGCCCGGGGGCCGTATGAGTTGTCAGTCCTCCCCTGGGTAGGTCAGTGTAGATAGCTTAGTGTATGTAGGTCAGTGTATGTAAATGTCAGTGTATGTAGGTCAGGCAGGTCAGTGTAGGTAGGTCAGTGTATGTAAATGTCAGTGTATGTAGGTCAGGCAGGTCAGTGTAGGTAGGTCAGTGTAGGTAGGTCACTACCGTCAGTGTATGTCGGTCAGGTAGGTCATGGCCTAGCCAAAAAAAAGCCTTTGTCACGTACCCCACCCACCTACCCCCATTTCCGGTCTTGGACTTTCAGGCCGAAGTCCCTGGTCTTTATGCCACCTAGCAATGCCCCTGGGTCTTGCTGTGCAATTTGTGTGTTCACTGAGGGCCGTACAAGCCCAGAGGACCCCCCCCCCCACCACCATCAAACCTGTCCAGGGGTTTGGCAGGAAAACTGCAGGTATTGGCAACAGAGAAGAGGAGTCTGCAGAGCCAATCAGACAGGTAGGTCATGTGATAATGATCAGTCGGTCCAGGAGACATTGCAGCTGTGCTCAGTCATCTATTTCCATACAGTATATTATTGCACAGTCACACCAGTCCCCGCCCCCAAGGAGCTTACAATCAAAACTCCCTAACTCGCATTCATACACATACTGGGGCCAATGTGCCTCCCAGCGTGTCTTTGTAGCGTGGGAGGGAACCCACGCAGGCGCAGGGAGAACATGCAAACTCCAGGCAGGTGGCGCTGTCTTATTTTTTTATTCAAAAAAGTTAACTTTTTCCAAAAAAAAAGTGCGCTTGTAATGGGGTGACATTTGATAAATACAATAATACAGAATTTTGTGGATGAACATTTTCAAGGACTGTTTTTGGGGGGGGGGGGGGGTTGTGTTTTTTTTTTTTCACGTTTATAACAAATCTGGATATTGATTTCATGATGTAATGCACGGTGTTACCAGATAAAAGATAAACAAGGTTGTTGTCATAGCAACATGTCTGTTTACTTGTTTACAATCTGAGCTGTAAAACCGACAGCGGGAGGATGTTTTTAAAAAAAAAAATTATTTATTTCTTTTGCAGCTCAGGTTTGTATGAATGTTTTGAATGGGGCCGGGCGCGTGGATGGGGGTGGGGGCGGCGCAGGTGCACCCACAATGCTCGGGCTGCCACTGCAGGACTGATTGGTGGAGGGCTGCAGAGATGGTTGTTCTTCTGGAAGGTTCGCCTTTCTCCACAGAGAAATGCGGGAGCTCTGTCAGAGTCACCATCGTGGTTCTTGGTCACCTTCCTGACTAAGGTCCTTCTCCCCCCGATCGCTCAGTTTGGCCGGGCAGCCCGCTCTAGGAAGAGTCCTGGAGGTTCCAAACTCCTTCCAATTACGGATGATGGAGACCACTGTGCTCATTGGGACCTTCAATGCTGCAGAAATGTTTCTGTACCCTTCCCCAGATCTGTGCCTCCATACAATTCTGTCTCGGAGGTCTACAGATAATTCCTTGGACTTCATGGCTTGGTTTGTGCTCCGACATGCACTGTTACCTGTGGGGACCTTCTATAGACAGGTGTGTGCCTTTCCAGAATTTACCACAGGTGGACTCCAATCAAGTTGTAGAAACATCTCAAGGATGATCAGTGGAAACCGGAGGAACCTGAGCTCAGTGTTGAGTGTCATGGCAAAGGCTGTGATACTTATGTGCATGGGAGGAGCCTGTGATATTTATTTACATGGGAGGAGCCTGTAATATTTATGTACATGGGAGGAGCCTGTGATACTTATTTACATGGGAGGAGCCTGTAATACTTATGTATGACCTCTGCCGGGTTCGCCACAGTTATTTGCTGGGGGGGAGGGGGGGGGCGATCATCATAAAAAAACTGACCAAACAGCTATTTTGAAAGCTATTGGTTAGATCCGGTAAGATCAAGTGGTTTTAACGTTAGCTCTCACATAATTTCAGAGATATTCCACATCATTATAGAGATATTAGGTGGTACATAAGGACAGGCTGGCCCCCCACTTGCAATTTTCTGGTCAAAAATCATTCAGGCTAAAGCTGTGTACACACGACCGGACTTTCCGGCAGAAAAGGTCAGAGGGAATCATTCCGTCGCATATTACGATCGTGTTGTGGGGCTTCATCTGACTTTTTTCTTCAAAAATTCAGATGGACCTAGAAATAGAACATGTTTCAAATCTGTCCGACGGAATCAATTTTTATCGGGGAAAAAGGTTCGTCTGTATGCTAGAAAAGTCCGGTCGTGTGTAGGCGGCATTATAGATATTCGTTAGATCCAGTAAGATCAAGTCGTTTTAACGTTAGATCTCACATCATTTCAGAGATATTCCGCGTAAAAATAGAGATATCGGGTGGTACATATCTCTGAAATCATGTGAGATCTAACGTTAAAACCCCTCAATCTTACCGAATCAAAGCAATATCTATTAGCTTGAATGATTTTTGGTCAAAAAATTGCATGTAGGGGAGCCAACCAGTCCTTATGTACCACCTAATATCTCTATTTTAATGTGGAATATCTCTGATGCCGCGTACACACGATCGGACTATCCGCCGGACAATCCGCCCATGTGTGGGCTCCGGTGGACTTTTTCTTCCCAAAAGTTTGGCGGACTTAGAAAGAAGTTTTGACTCAAAATGTGCGGTAGTCCGCCGGACTTTTGAAATGAACGGACTTGCCCACACACGGAGTAAAGTCCGTTCATTTTGAACGTGGCTCCAGGTAGACGAAACTAGCGAAGGAAGTGAATGTCGCCGCCTCCATCGGCAAGATTGACACCTCGCTGGCCCCATCACCTGGTATGGATTTAAAGGGGAAGCCCGACGCCGAAAAAAACGGCATGGCCCCCCCCCCCCCCCAAAGTCCATAGCAGACCCTTATCCGAGCACGCAGCCCGGCCGGTCAGAAAAGGGGGTGGGGACAAGCGAGCATCCCCCGCCTCCTAAGCCGTACCAGGCCGCTTGGCCTCAACATGGGGGGGATGCTCTGGGGAAGGGGGAGCCCTGCGGCCCCCCCAACCCAAAGCACCTTGTCCCCATGTTGATGAGGACAAGGGCCTCTTCCCGACAACCCTGGCCGTTGGTTGTCAGGGTCTGCGAGCGGGGGGCTTATCAGAATCCGGGAGCCCCCTTTAATAAGGGAGCCCCCAGATTCCGGCCCCCCACCCTATGTGAATGAGTATGGGGTACAATGTACCCCTATCCATTCACCAGGGTAAAAAAGTGTAAATAAAAAAACACAACACAGGTTTTTAAAATACTTGATTAGACAGCCCCGGGGGGGACTTCTCTTCGCTATCCTCCGCTATCTTCTGCTCGCTCTTTTACTAGCAGAGGAGCCCGGCTTTCTCCTTAGTCCCCGCCGCCGTCCGGGGGTCTTCTTCCGACTTCGGGGTCTTGTCTTGCTCTTCGGGGGGGGTCTTGTCCCACTCTTCAGTTCTTCTTGCCGGGCCTCTGCTTTCTTCTTCCAGCTCTTTTACTAGCGTTGGCCCGGTCTTCTGCCGCCGCCGCCGCCTTCTGCTTCTTCTTCTTCTGCTTTTTCTTCCTTCTTCCGATGTTGACACAATGCTGTCTCCAGCTGTAATGCTGGGGACGTGTTGTGCGGCGACTTATATAGGGACAAGGGGCGGGGTCACCGGGTGATGTCACATGGTGACCCCCACCCCCTTATGATGTCACAGTCCCGAAGGATGCTGAAAAGTCCGGTCGTGTGTGGGCAGGTCCGCTCGTTCGGAAAGTCCGGCGGACCTCCGCTGCAAAGTCCTGCGGGTTATCCAATCGTGTGTACGCGGCATCAAAGAACCTAGCACTCCCCCCCCCGCAGACAAGTCCTCCCCCTTCCTAGCATAAATCCTCCAAACTAATCCCCTCTCCCAGAACAAGTCTTTGCCCCTCCCTCCAATTCCCTGTCCCAAACTGTCCCTACCCCCTTCTAGCACTAATGCCCCCCACACTCAAAAAATCGCCCCTTTTTGCACAACCCCCCCCCCCACAAATCCCCATCCCCAGCACAAATCCTCACTCCAAATCCCCCTCCTAGCATAAATTCTCCCACCCAATCCCCCCTCCTAGCACAAATACTCGCCGCCAAATAACCTTTCTTTTTTTTTTTTTCATTCTTGTATACCTCTTTGGTTAATTTGTGAATTCTATAATGTGCGTACATTACATTGACTTTAAATGGAAAGTTACATTCACCAATTTTCAGCCCACACTTGTACATTATCAGCGTAATCAAGCATCATTTTCTGCGTCCTGCTGTTCCTGTAAATTATCGCAGGCTTGGCAGGATGTAGCTGAAATCAGGACTTATTTTTACTAACTTCTAGAAAATTGCATGTGAAAGCATATGGGCACATTGATGCACTGACTCCTCCACAGCGATTATCTTCATCACCTACATAGGCTGCGGCCTCGCTAGGCAATAAATCAAATCTTCTAGTTAGCTGCTAATGCTGCCCAGGAACGCTGCAACTTTGAGGGCAGATATGCATTTATGCACAGTAAACACCATGCTTGTTAAAGTGAAACTTAGCTTAGAACGAAGCTATCCAGCTAGGGTTGCCACTTGTTCGGGATTCACCCGGACAGTTCGGGTTTGGAAATCATGCATCCGGGTTTCAGACTTTCTGAGACCCGGACACATTATTCAGGCTGGACTAAGTCTCCCCCTTCTCTCTCCTGCCTCTAAGTGGGTACGCTAAGGTAAATCAGGGTTCTCAGAGCACTCATTACATCAGAGCTCCTCCTTACATCAGAGTCCTCTTTGTACACCAGAGCATCCCTTATGTTCGAGTCTGCAGAGTTCTCCCTTACAGTGAAAGGGAAAGTTCTGATGAAAAAGGGAAACTCTGTGGACTATGATGTAAAGGGGAAACTCTGTGGACTATGATATAAAGGGAAACTCTGTGGACTATATGTAAAGGGGGAACTCTGTGGACTATGATGTAAAGGGGAAACTCTGTGGACTATGATGTAAAAGGTAAACTCTGTGAACTATAATGTAAAGGGGAACTCTGTGGACTATGATGTAAAGGGGAACTCTGTGGACTATAATGTAAAGGGGGAACTCTGTGGACTATGATGTAAAGGGGAACTCTGTGGACTATGATGTAAAGGGGGAACTCTGTGGACTCTGATGTAAAGGGGAACTCTGTGTACTCTGATGTAAAGGGGGAACTCTGTGGACTCTGATGTCAAGGGGAACTCTGTGGACTTTGATGTAAAAGGGTAAACTGTGGACTATAATGTAAAGGGGAACTCTGTGGACTCTGATGTAAAGGGGGAAACTCTGTGGACTATGATGTAAAAGATAAACCCTGTGGACTATGATGTAAAAGATAAACCCTGTGGACTATGATGTAAAGGTAAACTCTGTGGACTATGATGTAAAGGGGAACTCTGTGGACTATAATTTAAAGGGGGGAACTCTGTGGACTGTGATGTAAAGGGGAACTCTGTGGACTCTGATGTAAAGGGGAACTCTGTGGACTCTGATGTCAAGCAGAACTCTGTGGACTCTGATGTCAAGCAGAACTCTGTGGACTCTGATGTAAAGGGGGGGAACTCTGTGGACTATGATGTAAAGGGGAAACTCTGTGGACTATAATGTAAAGGGAAACTCTGTGGACTATGATGTAAAAGGTAAACTCTGTGGACTATGATGTAAAAGGGAAACTCTGTGGACTATAATGTAAAGGGGAACTCTGTGGACTATGATGTAAAGGAGAACTCTGTAGACTATAATGTAAAGGGGGAACTCTGTGGACTCTGATGTAAAAGGGAACTCTGTGGACTCTGATGTAAAGGGGGAACTCTGTGGACTCTGATGTAAAGGGGAACTCTGTGGACTATGATGTAAAGGGGGAACTCTGTGGACTATGATGTAAAAGGTAAACTCTGTGGACTATAATGTAAAGGGGAACTCTGTGGACTCTGATGTAAAGGGGCTCGGGGGGAACTCTGTGGGCTATGATGTAAAGGGGAACTCTGTGGACTATGATGTAAAGGGGAACTCTGTGGACTATGATGTAAAGGGGAACTCTGTGGACCCTGAGTAAAGGGGGAACTCTGTGGACTATGATGTAAAGGGAAACTCTGTGAACTATGATATGAACTGGACATGTGCACTGCCGAAAAATTTGTTTGTTTTAGTTTCATTTGTTTTTTGGGGGGTTTTTTTTCCCTTTTTCGGGTCATTCCTTATGATCGAAGTTCGAAAATTCATAAATTCTGAGAATTCATAAGAACAAAAATCCGAGAATTCAAATCAATAACTAACTAATAATAACTATTAAATGATAGGTTTTGGAACTTCCTTTCAGATTGGACTGTTAGTGAACATAACGGATACAAATTTATCTGAAGTCAAGAATTATCCAAAATAACGAATGCCGGATCTAAACAAATTGAAAGTAATGAATTAATAATAATAATTATTATAATAATAATAAAAAAAAGTATTATTTTTTTATTATTATTGTTATTTATTATTAGTAATTCATTATGTTATATTCGTTTAGGTGCGGCATTCGTTATTTTGGATAATTTGTAACTTCGGATAAATTCGAATTTGTTGTGTTCTCTAACAGCTAAATTTGAAAGGAAATTCCAATACCTATAATTTAATAGTTAGGTTATTATTAGAAAATACTAGACATGTATATGACAAAATAAAATGTGTTTAGTTTCGTTTCGATTCGTTAATCTAGTTATTTAGTTTTGTTAAATCTGGTTGATTTGTTCAATTCGCATTCAGAATTCATATTTGGAATTCGTAATTTTTCAAATTTTCTTTGAATTTACCCTTTTTTTCGATTCAAAATGTTTGAAATCGATACATTTGGAATCAGTCGAATTGAAAACTTTCGATTTTTTTTTTTTTCGATTGCAATTTTGGCAAAGTGAAAAACCTTCATCAAATGATTACAATGACTCTTTAAATCACCTTTGGCTTAACAAAAACAGCAATTATTTCAAAATGGTTCTCTAATAACACACACAGTTTTTGACTTCAGAATTGTGTGTAGTTAGAATTCGATTGAAGTTTGATGTAAAATTTGAATTTCAGTCCGAATTTCCGAATTTAGTTTAGTTATTCTGTAAAATTTAGTTTAGGATTGTAATTCGGGTATTCGGATATATCTGAATAAAGAAAATTTGTCCGAATATTAATTCAGGAAACAAAACGAACCTCACAAAATACCAAGTGCTTCCAAGTATAAGGGAGAAGGTGACCTCCTCCCATGATGGAGGACATGGATCTGGCAGGCAATTGGCAGCTCCAAGCCCAGTGGTTTACCAAAACTGGAGCACTCAGAATCTGGTGCAGCTGTGCATGGTAGCCAATCAGCTTCTAATTTCAGTTTGGTCAGTTAAGCTTTGACAATAAAACCTGGAAGCTGATTGGCTTCAATGCAGCACTGCACCAGTGTTTGCACTCTCCAGTTTTAGTAAATCAGCCCCGGTGCAGTGGCGGCCCGTCCATAGGGGGCACAAGGGTGCCGCCCCCGCCCCCAGCAGTAAAAAAAAAAAAATTGGGGGGAAAAGGGCCGTAAAAAAAAAAAAATTCCTTTAAGTGCACTATGTTTGGGCGCCGGACACAGTGCACTATGGGAAGCACCATGTCAATGCAATCATGAGATTGCAGATGCGGCGCTTCATTTGCAGGATTTTTACCTGCTTTGTGGCGCATTCCATCATGCCGAACAACTTCCTGCTTTGTTCTTCGAGTTAAGACCTTACTTCCGGTTTCCCTGTGCCAGAGGGAAACCGGAAGTGACGTCTGAAGCTCTGTGGAACGTGCGGCCCGAGCGGAGCTGGTAAGTAAGGCTCTAAGGCTGCAAAATAGGTGAACTATAGGTGAATAACTGATTTTGGGCATCGCCTGCAACAACCATGCTCGGCGCTCGCAGTCCACTCAAACGTGTTAGGGAAGCGAATGTCTATTCACTTTCCTAACACTGAACTGCCTCTCCACCAATCAGGTGCTTGGGTCTGTTACCTGTCACCTGATTGGCTGAAATGATTGGACGCCTATCAGGAGGGGAGGACGGGAAATGAGGCAGGAGTGGAGATACATGAAGGACCCCACTCGTCACCATCACCTGATGCCCCACAGACACAGGGTAAGTGCCAGGCGGGGGGGCAAGCGGGTGGGGGGTATGCTGGCAGCATTTAATCGGCACACTAGCAGCGTTTGATGGGCACACTGGCAGCATATGATGGTCAGTTGGGCACACTGGTAGCATTTGATGGGCACACTAGCAGCATTTGATGGGCACAGTGGCAGCATATGATGGGTAGTTGGGCACACTGGCAGCATTTGATGGGCAGACTGGCAGCATTTGATGGGCACACTGTCAGCATATGATGGGCACACTGACAGCATTTGATGGGCACAGTGGCAGCGTTTGGCACAGTAGCTGCGTTTGATGGCGGCGTCACTGCATTTGATGGCACAGTGGCAGCGTTTGACACAGTAGCTGCGTTTGATGGGCACAGTGGCTGCATATGATGGGCACAGTGGCAGCGTTTGGCACAGTGGCTGTGTTTGATGGCACAGTGGCTGCATTTGATGGGCACAGTGGCTGCATATGATGGGCACAGTGGCAGCGTTTGGCACAGTAGCTGTGCTTGATGGCACAGTGGCTGCGTTTGAAGGGCACAGTGGCAGCGTTTGGCACAGTAGCTGTGCTTGATGGCACAGTGGCTGCGTTTGAAGGGCACAGTGGCAGCGTTTGGCACAGTGGCTGTGTTTGATGGCACAGTGGCTGCGTTTGATGGGCACAGTGGCTGCATATGATGGGCACAGTGGCAGCGTTTGGCACAGTAGCTGTGCTTGATGGCACAGTGGCTGCATATGATGGGCACAGTGGCAGCGTTTGGCACAGTAGCTGTGCTTGATGGCACAGTGGCTGCGTTTGAAGGGCACAGTGGCAGCGTTTGGCACAGTAGCTGCACTTGATGGCACAGTGGCTGCGTTTGATGGCACAGTGGCAGCGTTTGATGGCACAGTGGCTGCAATTAATGTTTTTTTTTTTCCATTTTTTTCAGTTTGTGCCCCCACTCACCCCCCCCCCCCCCAAAATATGTTGAGCACCAGACACCACTGCCCCAGTGTTATATGAAGGGATAATACCCCTGATCCCTCTAAGCTCTAACACCAGCTGACGCCAGGTGGAGCGCTGGGAAGGTGAGTACCAGAGGCTTGAATGGGTAAAGTGAGTGTCTTTTTAGCTCTCTAACCATACAATGAAGTGCACATTATACCAACATGGAGGGAAACTACAAACTCCATGTAAGTTATGTCTTGGAGGGAATTGAGTCCAGAGCGCTGGTGCTTTGAAAAAGGAACGTTAAAGCCTAACTCCACGTTTAAATGTCCCTTTAACCCTTTCCTGCCTAAGGGTAAAACAAATGTTAATGCCTAAGCACAATTTTGCAACTTTAACACATGTTAGTAAAACCGTACACATCATTGCAACTACTTTGTGCATCCAGGTGGATTACACCTTATTTTTTTCAGGGCAAATTGGGCTTTCATTTGGTGGTAAATGGTAATGGATAGCTCCTGAATTTTTTCACTATCAAAGGAAAACTGGGCCAAAATAGTAAAAAAATTAGTTTTTTAAAATGTAGCTGTATATTTCTGGGTACAACCATAACCTTTAACCCGAAGAGCAATCCAAATAAAATTCTCCTGCTCCTGGTGATTGCAGCGATACCACATATTTGTATGTTAGTTGTCGTATGTACCTGTAGTACATCCCAAAAACATATTTCTTCTTTTTTTTTATCCTACCTAAAAACGCACCGACACTGACACTAAGTGACACTGACACTAAGTGACACTGATACTAATGTAGCACCCTGGTCCTAAACAGGGCTGCTAATAAATCTAGTTGTGCTAGGTGGTAACTAGCCTGGCTAATTGGTAGTTTTGATCCACTGATTTCTGTCTTAAGTTTGAGTTTAATTTGTAGTTTCTCTCTTCTGTCAATAGGTGGCACTGTTGCCTTTGGCATTAGGATGATGGATTACAGTGATTTCAGGTGATGGGTAAATAAGTTGTCTCAGCCAATCAGCTGGAGTTTCTTTGGCCACTGTGAATGCTGGAATAGGCTATTTTTTCTGGAGGAATAAGGTAATCAGGGGTTCTTCCCGCCCGGGGCTGCGGCCTGGGTGGGCGTGTGTTGAGTAACTCCTGGTTGCTAGGCCTAAAGCCTGAGGCCTATCCAGGAGGCATACTGGCTGCTGGGTCTATGTAAGGCCTAGACAGTAGTTTAGGGTTCCGCAAAGGAGGCGCAGCAAAGGTTAAGCCCGAAGCCTGGGGCAGAACTGCGTGTGTTAGAGGCTCTGCCCGAAGGAAGCCTGGTCATTGCTGGAGGTAACAGAGAAGCAGTTGCCGCAAAGGGACGACCACTCCTGTTACCGGAAGTTTGGAAGGGAGGAAGTTCTGAAGGAGTATCAGAGCAGACGCTTCACTAGCCGGGGACAGTGAAGTAATTGGGAAGCTTCAGTAGAGACTCATCCAGAAAGGCAGCGGGTATCTGTGAGTAAAGCTTGAAAATAAAGTGCAGCAGTTAGCTGTGGGTGAAGCTCGGGAATCCAGCAGGTAGCTGAGAGTCCAAGAAGTCTAGTGAAAGACGGCGAGCTGAGCTTAAGGATCTACAATGGGATACTGTGAGTTAAGCTGGAAGATCCATAGGGGGATACTGTGAGTTAATATGGAAGATCCATAATGGGGATACAGTGAGTTAAGTTGGAAGATCTCTAGGGGTATACTTTGAATTAAGCTGGAAGATCTATAGTGGATACTGTGAGTTAAGCTGGAAGATCCATAGGGGGGATACTGTGAATTAAGCTGGAAGATCCATAGGGGATACTGTGAGTTAATATGGAAGATCCATAAGGGGGATACAGTGAGTTAAGTTGGAAGATCTCTAGGGGTATACTTTGAATTAAGCTGGAAGATCTATAGTGGATACTGTGAGTTAAGCTGGAAGATCCATAGGGGGATACTGTGAATTAAGCTGGAAGATCCATAGGGGGATACTGTGAGTTAAGATGGAAGATCTATAGGGGGGATACTGTGAGTTAAGCTGGAAGATCCATAGGGGGGATACTGTGAATTAAACTGGAAGATCCGTAGGGGATACTGTGAGTTAATATGGAAGATCCATAAGGGGGATACAGTAAGTTAAGTTGGAAGATCTCTAGGGGTATACTTTGAATTAAGCTGGAAGATCTATAGTGGATACTGTGAGTTAAGCTGGAAGATCCATAGGGGGGATACTGTGAGTTAAGCTTTTAAGATCCATAGGGGGTTATTGTGAGTTAAGATGGAAGATCTATAGGGGGGATACTGTGAGTTAAACTGGAAGATCTATAGGGGGATACCATGAGTTAAACTGGATTATCTATAGGGGGGATACTGTTAGTTAAGCTGGAAGATCCATAGGGGGGGATACTGTGAGTTAAACTGGAAGATCTATAGGGGGATACTGTGAGTTAAACTGGAAGATCCATAGGGGGGATACTGTGAGTTAAACTGGGAGATCTGCAGTAGGATACTGTAAGAGAAGTTGTTGCCATAGGAAACAGCAGTAACTACAAGCGCAGTGCCAGTGCCCATCATTGATTATCAGTGCCCTTCCGTGCCACCTATCAGTGCCCATCAGTGTAGCCTATCAGTGCCCTTCAGTTCCACCTATCACTGCCCATCAGTGCCGCCTATCAGTGCCCATCAATGTAACCTCATCAGTGCACATCAATGAAGGAGAAACTTCCTGACCTGTTTTCAAAATTTTATAACAAACTATGAAACTGTTTTTTGTTTTTTTTAATTCGCAGTCTTTTTTTATTTATTTTTTTAGCAAACAATAAAAAAAAAAAACAAAAAAAAAAAAACCTCAGTGGTGATTAACTACCACCGAAAGAAAGCTCTATTTGTGTGGGGGGAAAAAAATGATACAAATGTCATATGGTTACAGTGTTGTATGACCGCGCAATTGTCATTCAAAGTCTGACGGCAGTGAAAGCTGAAAATGGGCCTGGGCAGGAAGAGGGGTTTAAGTGCCCGGTAAGCAAGGGGTTAAGCATGTTTAGGTGCGTAGACAACCCATCCATTGCGATGCAGCACACACTGATCCAATTCGAAGGTGTAAATGAGCCTCTAATGTTAGATTTTTATTTTTATTTTATGACTTGTAGTTTCTTCTTTACACCACTAGGTGGTGCACCAGACTCATGTGTTTAATGGGTTTCGCATCATGTACATCAATGGAGAGCTGAGATTCAGGGAAAATGTGGCATTATTTTTGCTAGAAATGGAAAAGATCCAAGGTTTGGGCTAAAGCATGGCTATGAAGTATATACCATATGCTGAAGGGGCGAGAGGAGGCAGATGATATGCTTTTTCCAGATTTAGACAAAAAAAGTGTAACGCCACTTTCGTAGGGAAAAAAAGAAATAGCAAAAAAATATATATATATATATGGAGAATACAATTGCTACACGAGTCACACTGTAATTGAATGTTATTAAAATGAATGCAATATGGAGAAATGTGGATTTCTGCTGCTGTGATTGGCTCGCTGATTTTCCCAGAAGTCTGCACATTGCGGGAGTTTCTAGATTTTACTTGTGTTTTCTATGAATCCCGCCCTGCTTGGTGTGGTTTTGTTTACTTTATTTTTGTGACTTTTGTACTGTGCAAGATCTTAATAAAAAGAAATTTGCAAAAAGAAAAAAAAGATACAAGTCAGATTTTGGGCATCCCCTGCAACAAAAATGTCATTCTTGCTGAGAAACTCCCAAAGGCAAACCAAGTCTAAAAGGATGCAGACCCTGCCACTTTCCTCGTTAGAACCCTGCAAGTGCAGCACCCGATTGATAATTATAAAGTCACTCCCGTTCACATTCACACACGGACACAGAGAAACACACAGCTATTTCTTCAGAATAATAAAAGGTCGGAATCTGCAACAAAGTTTGTTACAATCCCTGCAATATATATACATATATAGATCACCCAGAGAAGGGCGAGGATTTTTTTTTTCGCAGCAAAATTGGAGTTACTCTTTAACCACTTGCCGACCGCCCCCCCCCACATACATATCCTGCGAGGCGGCGGCTGTTCTGCGCAAAGTCACGTGCAGGTACGTGATTTCGCTCTTTCGGGTCTGCGGTGCGTACATGCCCGGCGATCAGCTCCTGCTGTGATTGGACACAGCGGGAGCCAATCAGCAAGTCTAGCGGACCCGATGTCTGCCAGGACCCGCCAATCATTCCCGAGAGGGGCAGACCAGCCCATGAAAACAAGGCAGAGTGCCGTTCTGTGACAAAGGAATACAGAGATCCTGTGTTTCTGCCATGCAGGAACACGGATCTTTGTCTTCCCACAGTTAAAGCACCTCCCCCACACACAGTTAGAAAGAACTCCCTAGACACACATTTAACCCTTTGATCGCCCCATGATGTTACCCCCTTCCCTACCAGTGTCATTAGTACAGTGACAGTGCATATTTTTTTAAGCATTAATCACTGTATTGTTGTCACTGGTCCTCAAAAAAGTGTCACTTAGACCCCTTTCACACTGGGGCGCTTGGCAGGCGCTACAGCGCTAAAAATAGCGCCGGCAAAGCGTCCCGAAAGAGCCGCTCCATTCACTCCAGTACACTGGAGCGGTGCGCTGGCAGGACGGTTAAAAAAAAGTCCTGCTAGCAGTATCTTTGGAGTGGTGTGTATACCACTCCTCCACCACTCTTGCCCATTGAAATCAATGGGGAAGCGCGGCTATACCGCCGGCAAAGCGGGCGGTTTTAACCCTTTTTCGGTCGCTAAAAGCGGTTAAAAGCGCCCCGCTAGAGGCCAAATACCCCCCACAACTACGACGGTAAAGCACCATGAAAAATAGTGGCGCTTTACCGCCAACTGACCCACCGTTCCAGTGTGAAAGGGGTCTTAGTTTTCCGATTTGTCTGCCGCAATGTCGCAGTCCCTTTATAAGTCGCCGATTGCCACCATTACTAGTAAAAAATAAATAAATAAATAAAAATTCCGTAAAAATGATCCAATGGTTTGTAGACACGATAACATTTGCTCAAACCAATAAATATACACTTATTGGGATTTTATTTTACCAAAAATATGTAGAAGAATACATATTGGCCTAAATTAAAGAAGAAATCAGATTTTTTTTTTTCCCATTTTTTTGGATTTTTTTAATAGCAGAAAGTAAGAAATGTTGTTTTTTATCTTTTCAAAATTGACGGTCTTTTTTTTTTGTTTATAGCGCAAAAAATAAAAACCGCAGGGGTGATCAAATACCACCAAAAGAAAGCTCTATTTGTGGGGGGAAAAAAAAGGCCACCAATACTTGGGTACAGTGGGGGGACATTACTTGGGTACAGCATCGCACGACCGTGCAATTGTCAGTTAAAGTAACGTACACAAAAAAATGGCCTGGTCGTGAAAGATGGGGGGGGGGGGGGTTATTACAAGCACTGGGAAGGGACATTTTGAATGCTTTCAAGTGCAAAGGAGAGATTTGGTCCCTCCAAAAAAGTGCCTGTCTGGTGCCTATTGCTGCCACAAGGATGTTTACATTGTGACCAGCAATAAAAGTGACAAAAAATTGAAGCAACAGTGTAAAAAAAAAGAAAAAAAAAAAAAAAAAAAATTATTAATTCATAATTAAAATTTAACACATTTTTATTTTTTTGGTGCCCCGTCCCTCATGCTAGCGTGCAAAGGCAAAAGTGTGCGTCAGTCCCTTGTGCATGCAAACCGCTGATGGTCCCCACACATGTGAGGTATCGCAGTGAATGTCAGATCATGGGCAGTGTGCTAGTGAGGTACCCAACCAGTGTTTGGATAGAGAATTCTCAACCAGGCAGGTTGAGGGGCCCCAGTTTATTTGCTTATTTGGGAGGAAAGTGGCTTTTCAGTTTCCTCATTGTTTGCTAAAATCCGTTTTGGGATCTGGAACCTGGGGATTTCGTAGCAATCCGGGTAGGATGAAATCCTCAGTCCCGGGTCCAGGTTTTGAGATTAGAGATGGCCTTGCGGTTCGTGGCGAACTTTGCTCGTTTGCGATTCGCCAAACATATTAGTTTACATTGTGAAGAACTTTGACCCATGACACATCCATCATGTGGTACAGGACAGCCAATTGAGACATTTCGGCACATGGACATACCCCCTACCTTTTAAATAGACCTGATCTGGAGGCCATTTTACATTCTGTCGGTTGCAATACACTTATTATAATAATATAAGTGCTCTCTATCTCGGTGCTGGTGTCAGTGCTCTCTATCACACTGCTGGTGTCAGTGCTCTCTATCTCGGTGCTGGTGTGGTTTCAGTGCTCTCTATCTAGGTGCTGGTCAGTGCTCTCTATCACTGTGCTGGTGCCAGTGCTCAGTCTCTATTGTGGTGCTGGTGTCAGTGCTCTCTATCACGGTGCTGGTGTCAGTGTTCTATCTCAGTGCTGGTGTCAGTGCTCAGTCTCTATCGCGGTGCTGGTGTCAGTGTTCTATCTCAGTGCTGGTGTCAGTGCTCAGTCTCTATCTCGGTGCTGGTGTCAGTGCTCTCTATCGCGGTGCTGGTGTCAGTGTTCTATCTCAGTGCTGGTGTCAGTGCTCAGTCTCTATCGCGGTGCTGGTGTCAGTGTTCTATCGCAGTGCTGGTGTCAGTGAGGGAGATAGCAGCGGAGAAGCCAATCAGCAGGCAGTGCCAGCACCATGGCTGAGGATCAGCACTGGACTGGCACCTCCGGACCACCGCAGTGGAGCCCTGCATAGGTGAGGGTAAGGGCCGGGCAGAGGGAGGGGTCAGGGGCTCAAGCACAGGTTGGCACACTGGGACACTGGCACAGGACTGCGCTGCCCTGACTGTGGCACTGATCATCTCCTGCACCCCCTTCATAGCCTGCCCTGACCTTGCCTCTCCTCCATGGCCTTCATGCACTCCTGAATTGTCAAAATTTCACAGATAAAAAAAGAATGCTTGTCGTCGATCCCAGATTCACTTAATACTGTTGTTATGTCAGTGTCCATGTGGTGGGACTATGTGTGCACAGCTAGTAAGTATTTTGTGGCTGAAAATATGACCTGGAGGTTTTTAAGGTTCGCCTGCCATTAAAGTCAATGGGGTCCGCCGCGAACTTTGCGGTTCGCGAACATTTGGGCACGTTCGTCCATCACTATTTGAGATCCACCAGCATACTGACTGGTCAGGTGTGTGCTGGGCTATTTGTAGACACCTGACCATGGTTCTGGGCTCCACCCTCCTGAGGAGTCCAGGCAAGCATGGGAGAAGTGTGCATGTCTGCACAGGTCGGTCTGTCAGAGCAGACAGAGGGTCCAAGCTTGTGGGCTGAAAAAGGAAGCTGGAAAAGAGTGCTGAGGTACTGGGTGTACAGGGACTGTTATAGAGCCGAGAGGGCTGAAGCATAAATCTGAGCAGCTGTGCTGGTAAAGAGAGCCAGGTGGCTTGGTATTTTTGGGTTTACTTACATTGTTGCTGTGGAAAGCTGAAACCCCTGTGTGGGCAACTCTTCTGTTATTGGACGTTTTATTTCTTTAATAAAAGTGGGACTACAAGCCCTTAAAATGGCATATCTGGCGTGGACTCAGCTCACTGGTAAGCTCTACCCTTAAGCTAAAACAACCCCCGATGTTACAGCAGTAATTTCTGTACAAATGCCAGTGGTCCCAAAAATGTGTCAAAAATCTCAGATGTGTCCGCCATAATGTCGCAGTCACCATAAAAATCGCTGATCGCCGCCATTACTAGTAAAAAAAGAATTATTAATAAAAATGCCATAAATCTATCCCCTATTTTGTAGACGCTATAACTTTTGCGCAAACCAATCAATATACGCTTATTGCGTTTTTTTTTTTTTTCTTCCAAAAATATGTAGAAGAATATATATCAGCCTAAACTGAGGGAAATTTTTTTTTTTTTTTTTTTTATATATATTTTTGGGGAATATTTATTATAGCAAAAAGTAAAAAATTATTGCTTTTTTTTTTTTTAATTGTTGCAGTTTTTTTGTTTATAGTGCAAAAAATAAAAACCACAGAGGTGATCAAATACCACCAAAAGAAATCTTTATTTGTGGGAATAAAAGGACGTTAATTTTGTTTGGGTGCAATGTCGCATGCCCGCGCAATTGTCAGTTAAAGCGACGCAGTGCCGAATCGCGAAAAGGGTTCTGGTCAGGAAGGGGGGGGGGGGTAAAGTAAACATGTTGAAGCTGTGAAGGGGTGGAGTCACAGATGTGAGATTGACGAAAAAATTTGTTTAGTTTCGTTGCGTTTTAATGCGTTAATCTAGTTATTTTTCGTTTAGTAAAATTTGGTTGATTCGTTTTTGGAATTCATGGTCGGAATTTTTGAATTTTCTTCGAATTTTACTGTTTTTTTTGTTTTGTTTTTTTCGATGCGACACCGTCAAATCGTTAAATTTTAGAATCGGTCGAAACTAAAATGTTAGTTTGTTTTCGATTCGAATGCAGCAAAGTAAACAAAGAAAAATCTTCATCAAACTATTTACAATGACTCTTTAAATCACCTTTTAGCTTAACAAAAACAGCAATTATTTCCACATGGTCCTCTAATAACGCGCGCACGCTTTGATTTCAGCAATATGTGTGGTGAGAATTTGACTGGAGTTTAATGTAAAATTTGATTGGAATTTTAGTCCGAAATTCTGATGAATTTCATCGCGTTATTCAGGGCATTCGGTAAAATTGGTTTATATTGTAATTCGGGTATTCAGATATATCCGAACAGTGAAAAATTTGTCCAAATATTGATTCCGACCGAAACGCACCGCACATGTCTGAGGATGACATTTTTGTATGATAGTTCAAATTAACCTCTTCAATACCGGCCAGGTTCACCCCCTTCCTGCCCAGGCCGATTTTCAGCGTTGTCGCACTTTGAATGACAATTGCGCGGTCATGCAACACTGTACCCAAATTACATTTGTATCATTTTTTTTGGGACAGACAAAGATTTCTTTTGGTGGTATTTAATCACCACTGAGGGGTGTTTTTTTTATTTATTTTTATTTTTTTGCTACATAAACGAAAAAAGACCAACATTTTTGAAAAAAAAAAACATTTTATTTTTTTTAGTTTCTCTTATATAATTTTGTAAATAAGTAATTTTGTTTCCTTCATTGATGTGCGCTGATGAGGTGGCACTGATAGGTGGCACTGATGAGCGCTGATAGGTGGCAGTGATGAGCTCTGGGCGTTGATAGGTGGCACTGATGGGCGTTGATAGGTGGTAATGGTGGGCACTGATAGGTGGCAATGATGAACGCCGATAGGTGGCAATGATGAACGCCGATAGGTGGCACTGATGGATGTTGATAGGTGGTACTGATGGGCACTGATAGGTTGCACTGATAGGTGGCAATGATGGGCACTGATAGGCAGCACTGATGGACGTTGATAGGTGGAACTAATGGGCACTGATAGGCAGCAATGATGGACACTGATAGGCGGCACTGATGAGCACTGATAGGCGGCACTGATTGGCAGCACTGGTGGGCACTGACGGGCAACACTGATGGGCGTTGATAGGCGGCAATGATGAGCACTGATGGGCGTTGATAGGTTGTACTGATGAGAACTGATAGGTGGAAGTGATGGGCCCTGATAGATGGCACTGATAAGGGGCAATGATGGGCACTGACAGGCAGCACTGGTGGGCACTGCTGGGGCTGCATTGATCACCAGGATAATGAGTACCCTGATGATCAGTGTTCATGTCCCCTTTCACACCGGCCGGTTACCGGCTCCCCTTTCCTCACCCACTGTTAGCGTAAGGAGAGGACTACTGATAACTGGCAAATCCTGTCTGTATTTTTCTGGAAATGCCTCACTTAGTAAAATTCTGCACTATGGCCACTAGGTGGAGCTGATGATCATAAGAAATAAATATATCAAGCAGAATACAGGGATGATTTGTGGTAGTTCTGTGAATGCTTAGACATTGGACAGCACATATATTGTAGAAATGGACCCATGGTGTTATAGATCGGTGGTGTCTATTTGAGGGCTGTAAATAAAGAGTCAAATAACAATGATAACAAGGGAACAAAAATCCTCCTTTATAACCAAAATCCTTCTTCTCTCTCCTGTTTACTTTCTCAGCGATTCCCAAACCCAACTCACGGCAAATCCGGTGTGGGTTTCAGTCAGGACCCATCAATGGTAAGAAGAACAGTCATTCCACGGACCCGAGGCTTTATGGCATTTCATAGGGCATTTCCTCTTTTGGAAGAAGATGATTTTCTCAAATCGCATTACCTGAGCAACAATTTATTTCCAAACAGCTGGTGCAGGTGGGTAATGTTGGTAGCAGTGGCAGCTGGTGCTAAAAAAAATTTGGGGGGGCGCAAATGAACTGAAATTCTGAAATAAAAACATCAATTCCAGCCACCTGTGGCCATCGTATGCAGACTCTATGGCCATCTTATGCAGCCACTTGTGCCCATCCCATGCAGACTCTATGGCCATCATATGCAGCCACCTGTGCCCATTATATGCATACTCTGTGTCCATTGTATACAGCCTTTGTGCCCATCGTAAACAGACTTTGTGCCCCCCGCCCGCTGTCTGCCCAGCCCTTACCCCATCCTGGTGGTGGGTCAGGTAGCGGGACAGACAGCGAGCTGTGGGACGGTAGCATGTGTCTTCTTCCTGTATTCCTATTCATACCTCCCAACATTTTGAGACAGGAATGAGGGACATCTACTAATAAACGTATGTAGGCATAGGACACGCCCCCTGCCACACCCCCTTAAAGGAGAATTAAACAAAAATTGAAAGAATAACGGTTAATTAAATCCACAAGGACTTTTTTTTTTTTACCACTACTATTCCTTTATATTGGCTTTTAAAATGTATAAATGTAGCAATTTAGAAATCGGATGGAAGGTTTAGCACTGGGAACACTTTTTCATAGCTAAAAAGTGCATTTTATATACAACTATATAGATCAGACCAAAATGAGGGACAAATGAGGAGGAATGAGGGACAGAGGGTCCAAATCAGGGACAGTCCCTCGAAATCAGGGACAGTTGGGAGCTATGCCAATGGGAGCGCCTGTGCCTTCAGTGCTGCCTATCAGTGCCCATCATTATTACCTACCAGTGCCGGCTATTAGTACCACCTATCAGTGCCCACCAATGCTGACAATCAGTGCCCATTAGTGCCTCTTCTTCAGTGTCATATATCAGGGCTGCCTATCGGTGCCCATCATTATCGCCTATCAGTGCCGCCTCTCAGTTTCATCTATCAGTGCCCATCAGTGCTGCCAATTATTGACAATCAGTGCTCACCAATGGTGCCAATCAGTGCCCATTAGTGCCTCTTCTTCAGTGTCATATATCAGTGCTGCCTATCAGTGCCCATCATTATCGCCTACCAGTAGGACCTATTAGAACCACCTATTAGTGCCCATCAGTGCCCATCATTATCGCCTACCATTGAGGCCTATTATTACGACCTATAAGTGCCCACCAATGCTGACAATCAGTGCCCATTAGTGCCTCTTCCTCAGTTTCATATATCAGGACTGCCTATCAGTGCCCATCATTATCGCCTACCAGTGCCGCCTCTCAGTGCCATCTATCAGTGACCATCAGTGCTGCCAATCATTGACCATCAGTGCTGCCAATCAGTGTCCACCAATGGCGCCAATCAGTGCCCATTAGTGCCTCTTCCTCAGTGTCATATATCAGTGCTGCCTATCAGTGCCCATCGTTATCGTCTACCAGTGCCCATCAGTGCTGCCAATCATTGACCATCAGTGCTGCCAATTAGTGCCCACCAATGTCGCCAATCAGTGCCCATTAGTGCCTCTTCCTCAGTGTCATATATTAGGGCTGCCTATCAATGCCCATCATTGTCACCTACCAATAGGACCTATTAGTGCCCACCAGTGCAGCCTATCAGTGCCCATAATTATTGCCTACCATTGAGGCCTATTAGTACCACCTATCAGTGCCCATCAGGGCTGCCTACCTGGTCTATCGGTGAAGAAAAAAAATGGCCTGTTTGCAAAAGTTTATAACCAACTATGAAAAATGTTTTGTTTTAATTTCAAATTAGCAAAAGATAAAAACCCAGCAGTGATCATTAAATACCACCAAAATAAAGCTCTATTTGTGTGGAAAAACATTATAAAAATGTAATGACCGGACAATTGTCATTGTAAGTGTGACAGCGCCGAAAGTGGAAAATTGGCCTGGGCATGAAGAGGGGTAAAAGTGCTAAGTAGGCAAGTGGTTAAAGGAGCCCGTCATGTCTCAGGCATTTTATCTGACAGGACCCCCCTTTCAGAGTGAATATTTTTATGATAACACCCACATTTGCAGACCAGGAATCTTGTTTGTGTCTTTAGTAAACACTGGAAACCAGGGACTGCACAGACTGACCCCCGCGCCCCCTCCCCCCCAACAAGAGACTCTGCCACCAGCAATATGGCGGCCGTGAGCTTTTTATTTTTATTTATCACCCCCGCCTCTTTCCCTGCCACCGCCAACATGTCTTCCCGGAGCCTCCACCGCTCCTCCCCTCCTTGGCAGGAGGCGTCTTCCTTATTGGCTGGGGCTAGGCAGTGTCGCAAGGGGAGGGACGTCTCACAAGTGAGGGCGCCGGTTGGCTGGCTGTCGGCGGAGGCATCGCCTATTGGTTGGCACGGGCAGCCGTGGAGCCGGCGCACGTCATTGGCTGAAAAGTAGGTTAGTGGTGCGACATTTAGTGAGGGTAGAAAGTAGGTCACGGACGCGGCTGTTTGTGTGAGAGCTCGGAGTGTGCGGAGGAAGGGTGAGTGACCGGCCTGGGCTGGGGGAGGGGAGTCCTGACAGGAGAGTGCTAGCTCTTGGGGCTAGTCCTCAGTCATTGTATTCTGTCTGCATACATGTAGAGTGTGAGCTTCTGAGGTTCTCCCTGTGTGCTGTCATAATAAACCCCCCAATATCTCCTGCATGGCTGGCTGGGGGTCCCCTCTGCCCCCTCTTCATGTGTGTAGAGTGCAAGCTCCTGGGACAAGCCGTCTTCTGAGGGGCCCCTGAGTTCTGACAGCAATAGCTACTCAGGGGGGCCACTGGGGCCCCTGTACTGAGGATAACCCCCCCATTTATTAATAGGGCCCCTGTACTGAGGATAACCCCCCCATTTATTGATAGGGCCCCTGTACTGAGGATAGCCCCCCCATTTATAAATGGCGCCCCTGTACTGAGGATAACCCCCCCCCATTTATTGATAGGGCCCCTGTACTGAGGATAGCCCCCCCCATTTATAAATGGTGCCCCTGTACTGAGGATAACCCCCCCCCCCCCCATTTATTAATAGGGCCCCTGTAATGAGGATAACCACCCATTTATTAATGGGGCCCCTGTACTGAGGATAGCCCCACCCCCATTTATTGATAGGGCCCCTGTACTGAGGATAACCCCCCATTTATTGATAGGGCCCCTGTACTGAGGATAACCCCCCATTTATTGATAGGGCCCCTGTACTGAGGATAACCCCCCATTTATTGATAGGGCCCCTGTACTGAGGATAACCCCCCATTTATTGATAGGGCCCCTGTACTGAGGAAAACCCCCCCATTTATTGATGGGGGGGGGCCTGTACTGAGGATACCCCCTTTTATTGATGGGGGGGGGCCCTGTACTGAGGATACCCCCCATTTATTGATGGGGGGGCCCCTGTACTGAGGATACCCCCCATTTATTGATGGGCCCCTGTACTGAGGATACCCCCTCATTTATTGATGAGCCCCTGTACTGAGGATACCCCCCATTTATTGATGGGCCCCTGTACTGAGGATACCCCCCATTTATTGATGGGGCCGCTGTACTGAGGATACCCCCCCATTTATTGATGGGGCAGCTGTACTGAGGATACCCCCCCATTTATTGATGGGGCAGCTGTACCGAGGATACCCCCTCATTTATTGATGGGGCCCCTGTACCGAGGATACCCCCTCATTTATTGATGGGGCCCCTGTACCGAGGATACCCCCCATTTATTAATTGGGGCCCCTGTACCGAGGATACCCCCCATTTATTAATGGGGGCCCCTGTACCGAGGATAACCCCCCCATTTATTAATGGGGGCCCCTGTACCGAGGATAACCCCCCCATTTATTAATGGGGACCCTGTACCGAGGATAACCCCCCCATTTATTAATGGGGGCCCCTGTACCGAGGATAACCCCCTCATTTATTAATGGGGGGGCCCCTGTACTGAGGATAACCCCCCCCCCCCACGTATTAATGGGGCCCCTGTACTGAGAATAGTTACCGGCTGATCAGTCACCATCTGCTGTCTTTTTGCCCTTACTATCTATGCAGAGTGCCAGCTCCTGGGGTCAGCCCTCTATCCTCCTAAATCTTCAATTTACTCCTTATGTGTTTACTGTATGCGTTTTCTGCCTGAGGGTGGAATTCCCTGGTCTCTTAATGTATGTAGAGTGCAAGCTCCTGGGACTAGCTGCCAGCACTAACTGTGCTGCTTTCTGATTGAGTCCCTCCTGAAATCTTTACTGCCAGGGACTACTGAATACATCCACCCAGTGTCTGAGGATGTCCCACCATGAGTCTGCTCTGTGCGCTCCCCCTCCACCCCCCCTGCTGTCTGATATACCCTGATAGTGACCCCACCTAGAGTGCAAGCTCCTGGGATCAGCTTTCCCATCAGCATGGGCTGCCTATTGCTGATTTCCCCCACATCTGATGTGTATGGTTGTCTTGTGTACCGGGTTCACTTTTATCTGTCTCTCTGCTGATGTGGGATTCTTGGACTCGCTGAATGTTCCTAGAGTGCAAGCTCTTGAGAGCAGAGCTTCAGTCACAGCTGGTATTACTGGCTACTCCTGTATTTGTGGTGAGGAAGTCATCTTCAAGTTCTGGTGACTAACGGCAATTATCACATTTTATCTGAGGACACGCACACACGCACACACACGGGGCCCCGTCCTCAAGTGACCACAGAAAGGGCCCCAAGTGGACTCCAAATGGTGTCTTTATTTGACCCCAAGTGATGCGTCCCGAATAAAATGTGTTGTTGACTCTTCTTCCTTACCAGCGCACCTGGGCGGTACAAATCCGGCTCAGCACGGCGCCCTCCATTGCTGTCACTACTAGCACCATTCAGTTATAATGGTCACAACACGGCAATGAAGTGCAGCCCAGAACTGATCACTTCTGTATTTGTGGTGGAGACCCCAATGCCGGAGACACCGGCTGATGGGGGGGGGGGGGGGCGGGCACCTCCCCTGGTCTCCCTGAATGCATTCAGAGTACAAGCCTTCGATGTTACTTCTGTCTGCCCTGTGCCATTTTATATTTTGTTGGTGTCCCCCCTGAACCAGTGGTAGCCCCCCCCCCCTTTCCCATGGTAGCACCAACTGCTGCCCCATGGTCTCCCTTGAACCCGTGGCAATCCACACTTCTGCCCCGTGGTTGTTCTCCCGAACCCGTGGTAGCCCCCCTTTCCTATGCTAGCCTCAACTGCTGCCCCGTTGTAGCCCCCCCCCCCAACCAGTCATAGCCCCCACTACTCTCCTTCCCACTGAACCTATGTTAGCCCCCACCATTGCTGTGGTAGCCCCCAGTGCTGCCCCCCTTGAACCTGTGGTAGCCCCACTTTTCCCATGGTAGCCCCAACTGCTGCCCATTGGTTGTCCCCCCCCCTGAACCCGTCATAGCACCCACTACTCTCCTTTCCCTTGAACCCATGGTAGCCCCCACCATTGCTGTCCCCCCCACGAACCTGTGGTAGACCCCAGTGCTGCCCCCCTTGAACCTGTGGTAGCCCCACTTTTCCCATGGTAGCCCCAACTGCTGCCCATTGGTTGTCCCACCTGAACCCGTCATAGCACCCACTACTCTCCTTTCCCTTGAACCCATGGTAGCCCCCACCATTGCTGCCCCCCCCCACGAACCTATGGTAGACCCCAGTGCTGTCCCCCTGTGGTAGCCCCAACTGCTGCCCCATGGTAGTTCCCCCCCCCCCCCCACAAAACCTATGATAGCCCCCCTGCCCCGAACAAGTCATAGCCCCCACTACTCTCCTTCCCTTTTGAACGAATCGAATGGTAGCAAACATCATTTCTGCCCAGTTGTAGTTCCTCTCTGAACCTATGGAAGCCCCCACTGCTGCCCCCCCCCCCCACCCCCATAGTTGTCCCACTGATGTCTATTCGATGGGTCCTCTTCAGTGCCTTTTTTAAATCTGAACATGGCGCTAGAGTACGCTACTAAATGCCGCCATATACATGGAAATGTTGGGCATTAGAGCTTCATTCACATCTGTACTAAAAAAACAAAAAATACGAGCTGTATGGATCCCAGCGCGGCGTTCTTCCATTTCTGTGCTTGCGCCCTTTAAACTTTTGAGGAGAAGAGAAACAATGAAAGATGTTCCAGGCTTGTCGCTGACCATTAAAAACCCCAAAAACGTTTAGAAATCAATGTGCGGACTGTGCGCCGTTTCTAAACGCCGAGACCCTCAGATGGTCGGTGATCTCTGGGGGTTTTATCTACACGGGCTTCACGGGCGTCTCACGTTTAATGAACCTGAAAGTGCGCTGCCTGTCTGTACCAGGCTTAAAACCGACATCACTGATTGGCTGACCTGGGCTCGTGATACGCCATGGTTTGCTAGGATGCTGCTTTATTTGTATCCCTTGGAGTGCAAGCTCCTGGGTCCATCCCTTCTGTCACATTTGCTCTAGTGCTCGTTACTCTTCCTGTGCTTTTTAATGCTCGCCCTGCTGCTTCATGTGGGCCCTTTTTTTATTCTTTTTTTAAAAGGAGTGCAAGCTCCTAGGTTCAGCTCCCCCGTCACCGTTAGTTGTTTGCTGTCTTGAGTTTAGTGAGTCGTCCGGCTTCTTCTGTGTTTAAGAGATCCCCGACCTTTCCATTGAAAGTGCAGCTGCATAGAAAACTGATGTTTTTTATATATATATATATATATATATATATATATATATATATATATATATATATATATATATATATATATATATATATATATATATATATATATATATATATATATAGATCTATCTCTCTCTATCTCTCTCTCTATCTCTCTCTATCTCTAGTATTTGCTCTGTATATCTATATATCTCTTTATACTATTTTTTAGCTTTTATTTTTTGTTTTGGAGAGGGATTTTATTGCTGTCTGTGTCCCCATTAGGGAGTTTCACACTCTATATTTGTCCTGGAGACCATTTATTGCCCAGAGTGCAACAAAATCCCAAATTTTGGGGTGTCACCAGAACAGGGGAAAAAAATAAATCTTCCAATGGGTACACTAGTCCTAGTTTATGGCCAGGGATTCCCTCACTTCCTGTTGTGACTATGGTAGAGGAAGTGAAGGGGAATCTCTCCAGTGGGACAAAAAAAAAAAAAACAGATTACGCTGCCCAAAATAAAGGTTTTGTCTTTAACTCAACGTTTAACTTTACTTTGTCTTTTATTCTTTTGTAAAGTTTATATATATATATATATATATATATATATATATATATATATATATATATATATATATATATATATATATATATATATATATATATATATATATATATATATATATATATATATATAATTATATATATATATATTTTTTATTATTATTGGAGGCAAATCTGAGTTGATGTTTTACTAATTCTGTAATCAATGTATTTCCTAAATGTCATTTAGTTGATAAGGATTGATGAATGTTACAATGTGTCGCGTCCTATAGAAGTGCTACACATGACCTCAAAATCTGCCGAAGCTGCGCTGTTGTTCAGTCCAGTAATGTGTACTGGTGGGATGGTTGATTTTTAGTTTTCTAAACCTCTGTGTGTCATAGACAATTTAATATTTTGTTTATTTTTTTTTTAAATAAAATGTTTCCAACTTTTTTATTTTTTTTTTATTTTGTATCATCAGTGTTAGGCTTCATGTACATGGGGATGTTGTTCAACCTCTCCTGAACGATTTTAACTTGACAGTTAGAAACCAGCGTCTAAAAAAACGACTGTTTAGCTGCGTTTACATGCTGCGTTTAGGCCTTTTTTAACAGCTTCACCTCTTCTGGGAAGGCCGTCCACAAGGTTTAGGAGTGTGTCTATGGGAATGTTTGACCATTCTTCCAGAAGAGCATTTGTGAGGTCGGGCACTGATTTTGGATGAGAAGGCCTGGCTTGCAGTCTCCATCCCAAAGGGTGTTCTATCGGGTTGAGGTCAGGAGTCTGTGCAGGCCAGTCAAGTTCCTCTACCCTAAACTCGCTCATCCATGTCTTTATGGACCTTGCTTTGCGCACTGGTGAGCAGTCATGTTGGAACAGGAAGGGGCCGTCCCCAAACTGTTCCCATAATGTTGGTAGTATGAAATTTGTCCAAAATGTCTTGGTATGTTGACGTCTTAAGAGTTCGGGGTGGAGTAACTTGACTGTCCTGACATCAACTCAATGGAACACCTTTTGGATGAATTAGAGTGGAGACTGCAAGCCAGGCCTTCTCATCCAACATCAGTGTCTGACCTCACAAATGCGCTTCTAGAAGAATGGTCAAACATTCCCATAGACACACTACTAAACCTTGTGGATGGCCTTCCCAGAAGAGTTGAAGCTGTTATAGCTGCGAAGGGTGGGCCAACTCAATATTGAGCCCTACGGACTAAGACTGGGATGCCATTAAAGTTCATGTGTGTGTGTGTGTAAAGGCAGGCATCCCAATACTTTTGACAATTTGCATACTACGTCAAATTGTTCTGCATGGCTGTCATCCCAGAAGGAAGCCTCTTCTAAAGATGATGCACAAGAAAGACCAAAAACAGTTTGCTGAAGACAAGCAGACTAAGGACATGGATTACTGGAACCATGTCCTGTGGTCTGATGAGACCAAGATAAACTTATTTGGTGTCAGATGGTGTCAGGCGTGTGTGGGGGCAACCAGGTGAGGAGGACAAAGACAAGCATGATGGTGGGAGTGTCATGGTCTGGGGCTGCATGAGTGCTGCCGGCACTGGGGGGCTACAGATCATTGAGGGGACCATGAATGCCAACATGTACTGTGACATACTGAAGCAGAGCATGATCCCCTCCCTTCAGAGACTGGGCCGCAGGGCAGTATTCCAACATGATAACCACCCCAAACACACCTCCAAGAGGACCACTGCCTTGCTAAAGAAGCTGAGGGTAAAGGTGATGGACTGGCCAAGCATGTCTCCAGACCTAAACCCTAATGATCATCTGTGGGACATCCTTAACCACTTCCCACCCGGCCAATGCACATATACGGCCGGGTGGGAGCCGTCTACTCCTGATAGGACGTTCAGGAACGTCCATCAGGAGGAGCGGGATCGCGTGCCCGCGCAGCGGCGCGATCCCGATGGGCCCGTGTCACCGGGACACGGCGCATCTCAGATCGGCAGGAGGGCTCTGTGATTGGCCCTCCTGATCACATGACGGCCGTGTCCAATCACGGCCGTCATGTGATGTAAACAAACAGCCGGTTGCTAGGCAATCGGCTCCTCCTCTCCTCACACAGAAGTCATCGCTGAGGAGAGGAGAGCAGATTGCTGCAGCCGGCTGATGATCAGTGAGTATGGGCTGTTTTTTTACAGCTTTTACTCACTGATCTTCAGTCTAGTGTAAACACACAACACACCACACAGTGTAAACACAGTCCCCACATATGTCCCCATAACACACATGTCCCCAAAACATACATGTCCCCAAAAAATAAAAACACATGTCCCTAATAATAAAAACATGTCCCCCACATATGTCCCACTAAAATCACTTGTCCCAATGATTATGTGCACACATATGTACGTGATAACCTGCACACATATGTACATGATCATTTGCGTACATATGTCCGTGATCACACAAACCAATTATTATACACTTAACGGAATTTTTTTTACCAAAAACATGTAGCAGAATACATTTTGGCTTAAATTTATGACAAAATTTGATTTTATTGGATTTCTTTTAAAATAGAAAAAAGAAAATATTGTTTTTTTTTTCCAAATTTCCGCTTTTTTGCGCTTATATCGCAAAAATAAAAAACGGAGTCATGAATAAATACCACCAAAATAAAGCTCTATTTGTGCGAACAAAATGATAAAAATTTTATTTGGGTACAGTGTAGCATGACCGCGCAATTGTCACTGAAAGCGCTAGAGCGATGAAAGCTGAAAATTGGGCTGGGAAGGAAGGGGGCGAAAGTGCCCTGTATTGTAGTGGTTAAACGGAAGGTGGAGGAGCGCAAGATCTCCAATATCCACCAGCTCTGTGATGCCCTCATGGGGGAGGGGAAGAGGACTCCAGTGACAACCTGTGAAGCTCTGGTGACCTCCATGCCCAAGAGGGTTAAGGCAGTGCTGGAAAATAATGGCGGCCACACAAAATATTGACACTTTGGGCCCAATTTGGACATTTTTACTTAGGGGTGTACTGACTTTTGTTGCCAGCGGATTAGACATTAATGGCTGTGTGTTGAGTTATTTTGAGGGGACAGCAAATTGACACTGTTATACAAGCTGTACACTCACTACTTTACATTGTAGACAAGTGTCATTTCTTCAGTGTTGTCACATGAAAAGATAGAAGAAAATATTTACAAAGATGTGAGGGGTGTACTTACTTTTGTGAGATACTGTATATAACATTCATTAGAGTAGTTCAGTGTCACCATATAGAGGGGGTGATCAGGATTTTATTTTTTTGGTGTCGCCATAATATTTACCTCGCCATGTGGATCTGGTGTGTACAGATATGTTCTGCAGTCTGTTATGGAGTTTAATATTTTTATTTCCTTTTGCTGGAGAGAAGTGTCGGCGGCAATTTGGTTAAATATTTTCCCGGTGAAGGTAATTCTGGAAGGATCTGTCTGTATTATCAGCAGTTCGGTTGGCTGTTATATGATAGAGATTTCTTTACAATCACGTGCTTGTAGACTCTTCCTGGGTGTAAATTATATCAATTCAGACGGTATCTATGGTAGGAGAGGCACCCATGGATGGATGGATGGATGGATGTATTATGCAGTAGATGAAACTGTATGAGGATAAAGCAGTGTGGTGTTTGGGTTTATTATTATTTTTTTTATTTTATTTTTTTATACATGACGTGTTTCGTGGTGAATGGTCACTTCCTCGGGGTTTACTCACGCTGGGCACAGTTGGTCAGGACCTGTGTGTAGTGGGTGGAGCCTGCCTTGCCCCTCCCACAGCTCTGCTCAGGCAATATACAGCATAGTGATGATGTCACTGCTACCGTTTACAAGGTGATATCTGGGTTTGCAAAGGCATTTGTCACACACAACGTGGACTTGTATTCTTTGTGGCTATTGAGGAATATATTGAAGGCCTGGTTCATAACTGACTGTGCATTTTTAGTTTTTGCAGAAATGCACTACAGTCCATTTTTTAACATGGTTTCCTATGGGTTACAGTCGTGTTTTTAGTGTCTGTTTTTGTGGGTTTTTGTTTGGTTGTGTTTGTAGTTGTGTTGGTTTGTTTGTTTTTTTGTGTGTTTTTTTTTTTTTTTGGTTCCATTAGCCTTAATGGAGAGGCATCAAAAACCTACTACGTGTGTGTAGAGCATGATTCTTGCTAAAATGAGAATGGCATTTTTTTTGTTTCTTCCTTTAGAAGATGGATCACGATTCTCTCACAATTCTCGTGGCGTAACACCATCTTTCACATTAAAACAAAAAAAAAATATTGGGCTGACTTTTACTGTTTTGGTGTGTGGTGGGGTTTTTTATTTTTATTATTATTCATTAAAGTGGTGTGTTTTTTTTTTTTTCCCCTCCCCAACAAATTGCATTTGAAATACTGCATATATATATAATTTATTTATTTTTAGATTTTCTTTTTTGGTTCCTTTTTTTTTAGTTTTTTTGCTATAAAACACAAAGGGTGTGGGGGGGGGGGGGGGGAGCTTTATTTGTGAGGAAAAAAGACATCAATTTTATTTTGTGTACAGCGTCGCACAACCGCGCAATTGTCAGTAAAATTTAACGCAGTGCTGAATCGCAAAAAAAAAATAGCCTGGTCATGAAAGAGGGGTAAATCTTCTAGAGGTCAAGTGGTTAATCTGGCGGAACCATTGAGTGTAGCGGAGGGATTCGGTATCCCACCCGGAACTGTCTGATGGTTGTAACTCTTGAAAACAGAAGAGTTGCCGCGTCTCCACCCAATGAGGTCATTATTCTCAGATTTCTATTGGTGGAGCCAGGTTTTGTTTTGTGTGTTTTTGGAGGTTGTGTTTTATTTATTTATTTATTTATGTAGTTATTTATTTTTCTGCTTAACGTCTTGTTGATCCCGTTTTTTGGAATTTCTTTTTAGAACACGCTGCTTATCTGTGACCGGCTTTACCATGTCTGTGAATAGAACTGTGTGTTACGTCTAGTCTGATCTAATAATAAGGACGTTGTGTAACGCTTCCTATTCTTCCCGGCCAGGACACGCTACATAATCCCATCTAAGGGGACACATGACGGTGAGTGGAGAGGTCATGGTGTATGCCGTGTTCTTCCCTCGCTCTCCATACGTGAAAAGCACACGCCGATCTTCTGTAGGGAAATCTGATGTGTAGATGAATCCTACAAATACAGAGAAGTTGCCCGTCCTCTGCAGGGGAAAACATGTATGTTGTCCGCGTGTCTAATGATCTTGTGTGGTGGGACCTTCGTGGATGTGCGCTTTTATTGTAGATTTAGGCCTCATGTACACGGCTGATAAACGGAGGTTCAGAGGCAGTTGGATGCTTTTTTTTCAGCTGCCCCTGAACTCCTCCAATGTTATCTTATGTGTACATGTACACAGGTTTGTTTTAATGTCGTTGCGTTTAGAGGATTTTCTTTGAAGGCAAAAATATCAGTTCAGGTGCTAAACGCGGTATCAGCGTTTAGCCGCGTTTTTCGTTTTAAAGGTGCCCTCCATTTTTTTTTTTTTTTTTGGGGGGGGAGGGTCTTATGATATCTTAAACGCTCCTGGATGCGAACGCGGTAAAACGCCACTAAAGGCAGCATGCAAATGCGGCTAAACGGGCGTTTTTATTTTTTAACTCCCAGTTTCAAGCGATCAAAAAAATATTGTTCAGTAGAGGTTGCCTCGGCATCCCGTGTACATTAGGCCTAAGGCGGGGGGTCACACTATAGCATTTGATTAACCACTTAAGGACCGCCTCACGCCTATGTACGTCGGCAGAATGGCACGGCTGGGCACAAGCACGTACCTGTACGTTGCTCTTTAAGTGCCCAGCCTTGGTTCGGGAGCCCGCCGCCGGCGGCGCGCTCCCAACCCGGTCCTGAGGTCCGTGGCCGCGGGACCAGCGGACCCGATCGCCGCTGGTGTCCCGCGATCGGGTCACAGAGCTGAATAAGAACAAAGAGAGGTCTGTGTAAACAAACCTCTCCCCGTGCTTCCTACTGTGGCTGTCACCGATCGTCTGTTCCCTGATATAGGGAAAGACGATCAGTGACGTCACATGCCAGGCCACGCCCCCTACAATAAAAAAAAAACACGTCATACATAACGCCTACACTGCCCCCTAGTGGTTAACTCCTTCACTGCCAGTGTCATTTACACAGGAATCAGTGCATTTAAATAGCACTGATTGCTGTATAAATGCCAATGGTCCCAAAAATGTGTCAAAAAATGTCCGATGTGTCCGCCGTAATGTCGCAGTCACAATAAAAATCGTTGCTCGCCGTCATTACTAGTAATAAAAAAAAAAAAAAAAAATTTAATAAAAATACTATAAAACTATCCCCTTTTTTGTAAACGCTATAACTTTTGTGCAAACTAATCAATACTCGCTAATTGTGGATTTTTTTTTTTTTTTTTTTACCAAAAATATGTAGAAGAATATGTATCGGCCTAAACTGAGGAAAAAAATGTTTTGTTTTTTTTTTTTAGATATTTTTTGGGGATATTTATTATAGCAAAAAGTAAAAAATATAGCATTTTTTTTTTTCAAAATTGTCGCTCTATTTTTGTTTATAGCGTAAAAAAAACCGCAGAGGTGATCAAATACCACCAAAAGAAATCTCTATTTGTGGGGAAAAAAAGGACGCCAATTTTGTTTGGGAGCCATGTCGCACGACCGCGCAATTGTCAGTTAAAACTACGCAGTGCCAAATCGCAAAAAGGGGCTTGGTCCTTTAGCTGCAAATTGGTCCGGGGCTTAGGTGGTTAATCTGTGCAAAAAATAAAATAAAAATAATTGCGTTTTTGTGGTGTCAATTATTGTTTAAAGCAATCCCAAATATAGCGAGCGGACTGCTGCAAGGTGCATGAACTACTTTGCTGCAAATGGGGCACGTAGGGCACCTCATTGAAATGAATGGGCTGCCTTAAGTGGGAAACGCGCACATATGCGATGCCTGGTGTTTCTCATCATAATGAAATTGGGGCCTTATGCCCTGTACACACGGCACACGGTCGGACTTTCCGACGGAAAATGTGCGTTCTGATCTTGTTGTCGGAAAAATCCGATCATGTGTGGACTCCAACTGACTTTGTGTGTCGGAAATTCAGACGGAAAAAAGTTTAAGAGCTGGATTTAAAATTTTCCGAAACAACAAAATCTGATCGTTTAAATTCCGATCGTGTGTAGACAATTCCGACAGATAAAGTGCCACGCATGCTCAGAATAAATTACGAGACGAAAGCTATTGGCTACTGGCCTCTTTATAGTCTCGTCGGACGTGGTGTACTTCACCTCGTTCTGAACGATTGGATTTTCCGACAACTTTGTGCGACCGTTTGTATGCAACACAAGTTTGGGCCAAAAGCCTTCTGAAAAATGTCACGGAGTTTGTTGTTGGAATGTCTGACCGTGTGTACGGGGCATTAATGCACTTTCATGTAGTCTTCTGTGTCTGAACTAAGATATTTGTAAATAAGTGTTTGTTTTTTTTCTCCCCCCCCCCCCCCCCCCCTTTTTCTTTTTCTCTTCCTCTTCTTCTTTCTCTATTTGTTTTTGTTTCTCTTCATTTTCCTTTTTTTTTTTTTTTTTTTTTTTTTTTTTGTGTCTCTTTCTCCATTTTTAGTCTAGGGAAGATGTTCTCAATCACTAGGCTGTGGCCTTCCTTCTCCCAGGCAGCTACTGATCTAACGCCCCCACCCCCATAATACCCATGGTGCCCCCCAGTCTAAAGCATCCCTGAAGACTCCTAGCCTGTCAAAAGACCCCATCTCTTCTCAGTTTCCCCTTGCTCCCTCCAGAAAACTCATCCCCCAAGCCTGCTGCAGTACCCCTAACCCTTTCCAGAACCCCCATCCCTCTACAGTGACCCTGAGCCCCCATCTGGAGTGTGTATGTATATATATATATATATATAGATATAGATATAGATAGATAGATATAGATATAGATAGATAGATAGAGAGATATATATATATATATATATATAGATAGATATAATTTTTTATTTTTTTTTTATAAAAATTTTGTGAGTTATCTTCCTCTTCTAGTCATAGAATTAAGACTGGTGTGGGAGCGAAGGATCGGTAAACTGAGCTTTTCATACTCCCCAGACCTGAAGGAGCAGTTACCCTTGCAGTGCAGCCCTGCTGCAAGGAAGCTTTTTTTTTTTTTTTTTTTTTTTTTTTCAATGTTTCCTGGAGCTAAGCTTTCATTTCCTTTTTAGAAAGTAGCCACCACATAAGTACAAATGCCTGTCCCCTGCCAGCAAGCTGCACAGAAGGAATGCTTTGCTCTCTGTGTAGAAGCAGCGGTCTCTCTGCAGCGGTCTCTCACACCCCTTGCTGAGGTGAGACGAATAGCTCTGCAATCGGTAAAGCTCGTGCTCTCTGCTGGTTGGAAAGCTCCAGTTTTGGTGTCGGACCACTGCAGAGTAAATATCCGTCTCTGAAGAGTGCTGGCGGGGGGGGAACAGGCCTTTCTACTTGGGCTTGTGGCTGCTTTTATAAAAAAATTGCTTGCTTCGATGCTCCTGAAATGTACTTGGCTGATTCTGAGAGCTCGGATGGGCTTGAAAAGTAAGTGGGGTGTGTTTTTATTTTTTATTTTATTTTTTTATTTTATTTTTTAATGCCAGGGCAGAGGATGCAGTCCAACCAGGACAAGTTCATCTTGTACAGTACTTGACGATGGGTTAGCTGCCATGGCACTACAAGTACCAGCATTGTGTTTGCTAGTAGAATTTTAGGAAACCTGCGGCTTCCTAGCAGTTGGCATAGCAGCCCTTGATCTGCTGCTTCATTAACAGATTAGAGATCTCCCTCTCCTCCGCACATTTAGGTCAGTAGGTTTAAAGCCAGGCTAAGGGCGAGGCAGTGACCGTCTTGTGTGGCAATTCCTTTCTCTCTCTCTTTTTTTTTTTTTTTTTTTTTTTTTTTATGTTCCCAGCTGACTGGCGATCTCTAGATATATAAAATCGATCACCTCATCGACCCGGCAAATGAAATGCATTTGAGCAAACGAGGCCGCTTGCGCCTTTTTCAGTAGCTGCATGGTTTTAATTCTATTCGGTGATCCCAGCACATTACTAACAGGGCTGTGAGTCACGGCTGCTTTTCTGGGCTTATAAAAGCTGCGGAAGGCTGTGAGTAGGAGACGTTTGTGTGGAATCCAGTTATAATGTCACTTTTAATAAAAAAAAAAAAAACGATATCTTGAGAGATCAGCGTTACAAGAATAGATAGAAAGCTAATCCGTCAGTGTAATAAGGGGCCCATAGTCTTTCTATGTGTGGGGGCGACGGTTGGTGTTGTGTGGTGTGTTTTTTATTTTTTTATTTTTTTATTTTTTTTCTTCTTTTTTTTTTTCTTAAGTACACCTTCATGTTAAAGGGGACCTTTTCAAGTTGACATGAATAGAATCCAGACAATAGACGACAACAATATCATTATTCAGGAAAACAAAAGATCCATCTTCTAGCATTTAAAAAGTAATCTTGGCATTTCTGTCAGTGAGTTTATCTAGGGCGGTGATGATGAACCTCGGCACCCCCAGATGCTTTGGAACTACATTTCCCATGATGCTCAACTACAATGCAGAGTGCAGGAGCATCATGGGAAATGTAGTTCCAAAAACCTCTGGGGTGCCAAGGTTCTCCATCACTGGCCCTAGGCTGACATGGTGTCCAACTGGAGCAGTCTGACACCACCTGAGCCTAGGCAAAGTCGCCGACTGGAGCAGTCTGACACCACCTGAGCCTAGGCAAAGTCACCGACTGGAGCAGTCTGACGCCACCTGAGCCTAGGCAAAGTCACCGACTGGAGCAGCCTGACAACACTATCTCAGGCTGTGGTCATTAGATTGCTCCCGTTGGTGACTTTAAACTTTGTTCCAATCGGTGGCTTTACCTAGGTTGAGATGGTGTTGTCGGACTGACGTACTTGCTAAGGAGTTAATCCTGGGCATTGTGCAAAAAGGCTGATCCGGTCTTCTCTGATCCTCTCCTTCCACTGTCCCCAGTCCATATACTGATAGTACAGAGCCCTAAGACGCACTGGACATTTTCAGTTTGGTGTGTATTGCTAGAGAGCTGTGGGGTAGTTCGTTTTTTTGTTGTTGTTTTGTTTTCTTTGGAGAGTGCATGTGATCAACACAGGGCCATTCAGCACTGTTCAGACAGAGGGTCAGGGGTCCTCCAGTCTCTTAGGACAGAGGAGTAGAGTGGAAACTCCTACAAGCTTTAAAAGAGGAGCTGCACCTTTAAAAAAAAAAAAAAAAAAAATATATATATATATATATATATAATATATATATATATATATATATATATATATAAAAAGCAAGCAGCTACAAATATTGCAGCTGCTGACTTTTTTAATAAATGGACACTTGCCTGTCCCAGGGTCTAGCGATGTCGGCGGCAGATGATGAGCGATCGCTCGTCTCTCTGCTGCCCCCGCCACCATCCTCTGTCAGGGAAGTGAAGCATTGCGCGAGTCACGCTGCGCGTCTCTACTGGTCCCCCCTGTGTCCTGGGAACTGTGCGTTTCCCAGAACACAACGAGGGGGCGGGGCATCTGCAGCGAGCTTGTCCCGGAAGTGGGTGCAGATACCTGGATTATCCAGGTATCTGCTCCCCCCTCCCCCTGAAAGGTGCAGATTGTGGCACCAGAGGGGGGAGGGATCAGATGAGCGGAACTTCCACTTCAGGGTGGAGGTCCGCTTTAAGCAGACATTGATAGAAATCACAAGACTGCTGATGAGAAAAAGTATTTAGCAGTTTATATTTACAAAAATTTGCATTCCCATGTTCTGTGTGCTGTGGAGATCGGATATAGTGAATGCCGGGTCCTGGGTTTAGTAACACTTTTTAACATCTATATCAATGGATATACATCACCTAGATTGTAATGTGTTTAGGGGCCATAATAGTTGTATTAAACCCCCAAAGTGAGCATTGGTTTTCTTTTTTTTTTTTAGGGTTTCTTTCTTCTATTTTGATCTTGTGATCCAGCCAGTAAGTTTGCTGTGTTTCCACAAGCTCTCCAGCAGAATGTATCGGTTTACAGGGGTGGGACAAACCATTTGCCACTGACAGGGGTGCTTACAATGATCTGTTTTTATTTATTCATGTAAAACCTTTATCCCAAAAGGGGAAAAAAAAAAAACTGCTGCAACTGATTATAATGTTTTTTTTAAATCTGCTAGTACTTCTAACGCGCCCCCCAGACTGACAAATCTGCCATCCAAAGGTGCCCCCTGTTGCTACTTTATCTAGAGTGGGATGTGGTGTGTTACTGGGCAGATTGGCAGGTTGAAGAAGAAGAAAAAAAAAAAAAATGCAGCCACCATATGGAATGCCTGTGGCTTCTCCCGCCTCTCGCCGACTGTGGCTTCTCCCGCCTCTCGCCGACTGTGGCTTCTCCCGCCTCTCGCCGACTGTGGCTTCTCCCGCCTCTCGCCGACTGTGGCTTCTCCCGCCTCTCGCCGACTGTGGCTTCTCCCGCCTCTCGCCGACTGTGGCTTCTCCCGCCTCTCGCCGACTGTGGCTTCTCCCGCCTCTCGCCGACTGTGGCTTCTCCCGCCTCTCGCCGACTGTGGCTTCTCCCGCCTCTCGCCGACTGTGGCTTCTCCCGCCTCTCGCCGACTGTGGCTTCTCCCGCCTCTCGCCGACTGTGGCTTCTCCCGCCTCTCGCCGACTGTGGCTTCTCCCGCCTCTCGCCGACTGTGGCTTCTCCCGCCTCTCGCCGACTGTGGCTTCTCCCGCCTCTCGCCGACTGTGGCTTCTCCCGCCTCTCGCCGACTGTGGCTTCTCCCGCCTCTCGCCGACTGTGGCTTCTCCCGCCTCTCGCCGACTGTGGCTTCTCCCGCCTCTCGCCGACTGTGGCTTCTCCCGCCTCTCGCCGACTGTGGCTTCTCCCGCCTCTCGCCGACTGTGGCTTCTCCCGCCTCTCGCCGACTGTGGCTTCTCCCGCCTCTCGCCGACTGTGGCTTCTCCCGCCTCTCGCCGACTGTGGCTTCTCCCGCCTCTCGCCGACTGTGGCTTCTCCCGCCTCTCGCCGACTGTGGCTTCTCCCGCCTCTCGCCGACTGTGGCTTCTCCCGCCTCTCGCCGACTGTGGCTTCTCCCGCCTCTCGCCGACTGTGGCTTCTCCCGCCTCTCGCCGACTGTGGCTTCTCCCGCCTCTCGCCGCCTGTGGCTTCTCCCGCCTCTCGCCGCCTGTGGCTTCTCCCGCCTCTCGCCGCCTGTGGCTTCTCCCGCCTCTCGCCGCCTGTGGCTTCTCCCGCCTCTCGCCGCCTGTGGCTTCTCCCGCCTCTCGCCGCCTGTGGCTTCTCCCGCCTCTCGCCGCCTGTGGCTTCTCCCGCCTCTCGCCGCCTGTGGCTTCTCCCGCCTCTCGCCGCCTGTGGCTTCTCCCGCCTCTCGCCGCCTGTGGCTTCTCCCGCCTCTCGCCGCCTGTGGCTTCTCCCGCCTCTCGCCGCCTGTGGCTTCTCCCGCCTCTCGCCGCCTGTGGCTTCTCCCGCCTCTCGCCGCCTGTGGCTTCTCCCGCCTCTCGCCGCCTGTGGCTTCTCCCGCCTCTCGCCGCCTGTGGCTTCTCCCGCCTCTCGCCGCCTGTGGCTTCTCCCGCCTCTCGCCGCCTGTGGCTTCTCCCGCCTCTCGCCGCCTGTGGCTTCTCCCGCCTCTCGCCGCCTGTGGCTTCTCCCGCCTCCCGCCGCCTGTGGCTTCTCCCGCCTCCCGCCGCCTGTGGCTTCTCCCGCCTCCCGCCGCCTGTGGCTTCTCCCGCCTCTCGCCGCCTGTGGCTTCTCCCGCCTCCCGCCGCCTGTGGCTTCTCCCGCCTCTCGCCGCCTGTGGCTTCTCCCGCCTCTCGCCGCCTGTGGCTTCTCCGCCTCTCGCCGCCTGTGGCTTCTCCCGCCTCTCGCCGCCTGTGGCTTCTCCCGCCTCTCGCCGCCTGTGGCTTCTCCCGCCTCTCGCCGCCTGTGGCTTCTCCCGCCTCTCGCCGCCTGTGGCTTCTCCCGCCTCTCGCCGCCTGTGGCTTCTCCCGCCTCTCGCCGCCTGTGGCTTCTCCCGCCTCTCGCCGCCTGTGGCTTCTCCCGCCTCTCGCCGCCTGTGGCTTCTCCCGCCTCTCGCCGCCTGTGGCTTCTCCCGCCTCTCGCCGCCTGTGGCTTCTCCCGCCTCTCGCCGCCTGTGGCTTTTCCCGCCGCCTGTGGCTTTTCCCGCCGCCTGTGGCTTTTCCCGCCGCCTGTGGCTTCTGTCAGGCTCTGTGTCAAAGCAGTTTCAAGGTGTTCTTAAAGTGGAATCCGGCCACATTCAATATCTGAGACTCCGGCAGTGATGTGAAAAAGCCAAAGCATGTAGAGGCCCAGGAGGGAGCACAGGCATTCACTGTTTCTTTCTATTTTGGCTTTATTGTGTTTTTGTAGAATCAAGTCTGAACAGTCCCCGGGATCGGAGCTGTAAAAGTCACAGCTGACCCCTCAGGCCATGTGCGAGTTTTCTGGGTCTACCAGGAAGTATGACGAACGTTTTTTTTATTTGTTATTTTTTTAGGTGATGAATCTTTGGCAGGTCCACCTTAAATGCTCTTTGGATTCCGCCGAGATCCGGATTCTGCCAGAGCTGTCAGACAAGTGTTCGTTGTCTTCCCCGCTTTAAAGAGCAACTCCACTTTTGTTGAGAAACACACTTTTCCCCCTCTGGGTGATCTCTGTACATTGCAAGGATTTTAACAAACGTTTTGTTGCCGATTTCCTACCATTTGTAGTTCTGAAGAAATCCCTGTGTGTTCCTCTGTGCCGAGCGAGTCTAATGGGAGTGATTTCATAATTGTCAATCAGCTGCTGTAGAATCGGGGCTCGAATGAGGAAAGTGGCAGGGTCTGCATCCTTTTTAGATGTCACTTTCATATTGGGAGTATCTCGCCAAAAATTATCTTGGTGCAGAATTCTGGGGAAAAGTTGTGAGCCAATCACATAAGCAGGACATTTTTTCTGGTGCGGCATTTTGTATACCATCTATGTACAGAACCTCTCCAGGTAGCCATGTTGTATTGCACTTTACAGAAAATTTACAGAGCTGCAGGTTGAAAAGGAAAGGTAACGTTTTAATAACATTCAATTACAATAGTGTGTGTATGTGCGTGTGTGCACACACACTGTGGGAGGCACCCAGCAGGCTCCACCCACTACAGATTGCCTGCAGAAAACAGGAGGGGGCGGAGACGAGACCGGTCCCCCTGCACAAAGAGAGAGCAGAGCTGTGGGAGGGGCATAGCAGGCTCCACCACTACAGACTGCCTGCAGAAAACTACAGGAGGGGGCGGAGACGAGACCGGTCCCCCTGCACAAAGAGAGCAGAGCTGTGGGAGGGGCATAGCAGCAGGCTCCACCCACTACAGACTGCCTGCAGAAAACTACAGGAGGGGGCAGAGACAAGACCAATCGTCCTGCACAAGGAGAGAGAACAGAGCTGTGGGAGGGGCATAGCAGGCTCCACCCACTAGACTGCCTGCAGAAAACTACAGGAGGGGGCGGAGACGAGACCAATTCTCCCCCCCTCCCCCCCCCTTTCACGAGGCGAGAGAGCAGCAGTGAGTGGTCTTTATTACAGGAAGGATTACTGCGCAGTTCTTGAAGAAATACACAAAGCTCACAGAGATTCAAGAATAATAATGATGACGATGATGAATGGGGTTTCGATGATATTTACTTATCCTGAAGTTCGGCTTTAATTAAAGAAAACTGCCCAGGATTGAAGCCTTTGGATCAATATGACCAGCAGGGAGTTTGGCATTTGCAGGAGGAGAACTGAGCATTGCATGTCCTATATAATGAAGAGGATGTGTAATGTCCGTGTAGCGCTGAGCCCAGTGATCTGACGTCTGGGTGTGACCTTGTTTGTGTATTTAAATGGCCTCCTTTTTTTTTTTTTTTTTACTTTCTTCCCATGATTTTTCTGTGGCCTCCAGCGATTTCTCTGGGAAAATCACTTGCGTGCCGAAATTAATATTACTGTATTAGTGGTTACCTAGCAACCGGTGGCAACTGCGCATCATGAATAGTGATTAAATGTTCCATCTCCTGACAGTCTGCAATTGATTATCCAGAGTTGAATGAATGTGCGCTATGAGCATTGGCGGTCATTGTGATCCGTACGTGGCTTGGACCTAAACGGTTTAATGTATGGGGGTCAGAGGTGTGTGTGTTTTGGGGGGTGGTGTGTGTGTTTTGGGGGGTGGTGTGTGTGTGTGTGTGTGTGTGTGGGTGTGTGGTTTTGGGGGGTGGTGTGTGTGTTTTGGGGGGTGGTGTGTGTGTGTTTTGGGGGGTGGTGTGTGTGCGTTTTGGGGGGTGGTGTGTGTGTGTGTGCGTTTTGGGGGGTGGTGTGTGTGTGCGCGCGTTTTGGGGGGTGGTGTGTGTGCGTTTTGGGGGGTGGTGTGTGTGTGTGTGTGCGTTTTGGGGGGTGGTGTGTGTGTGCGTTTTGGGGGGTGGTGTGTGTGTGTGTGTGTGTGTGTGTGTGTGCGTTTTGGGGGGTGGTGTGTGTGTGTGTGTGTGTGTGTGCGCGTTTTTGGGGGGTGGTGTGTGCGTGCGTGCGTTTTGGGGGGTGGTGTGTGTGTGTGCGTTTTGGGGGGTGGTGTGTGTGTGTGTGTGTGTGTGTGTGTGCGCGCGTTTTGGGGGGTGGTGTGTGTGTGTGTGTGTGTGTGCGTTTTGGGGGGTGGTGTGTGTGTGTGTGTGTGTGTGCGTTTTGGGGGGTGGTGTGTGTGTGTGTGCGTTTTGGGGGGTGGTGTGTGTGTGTGTGCGTTTTGGGGGGTGGTGTGTGTGTGTGTGTGTGTGTGTGCGTTTTGGGGGGTGGTGTGTGTGTGTGTGCGTTTTGGGGGGTGGTGTGTGTGTGTGCGTTTTGGGGGGTGGTGTGTGTGTGTGCGTTTTGGGGGGTGGTGTGTGTGTGTGCGTTTTGGGGGGTGGTGTGTGTGTGCGTGTGTGCGTTTTGGGGGGTGGTGTGTGTGTGTGTGTGCGCGCGCGCGTTTTGGGGGGTGGTGTGTGTGTGTGTGTGTGTGTGTGTGTGTGTGTGTGCGTTTTTGGGGGGTGGTGTGTGTGCGTTTTTGGGGGGTGGTGTGTGTGCGTTTTTGGGGGGTGGTGTGTGTGTGCGTTGTAAATCTTCTTCATTCTCCTCCTTTTTTCGTGTCTTGAGCTGCAGCATAGAAATAGATCAGAGCTGATAAAAATCCTAACCGGAGGATTTCTGGGCACAAATCTTCACAGGAGAATTACAGGCCTGGATCTTCTATATGTAGTTGTATTGTTCCAGGCTGAACCAGCCAGGTATAGACCAGTGTTCCTCAACTCCAGTCCTCAAGGCGCCCCAACTTTTCAGGATTTTTCCTCAGATGAAACACTAAGTGCCCGTTCACACAGGGGCGACGCGACTTGCAGCGCGACTCAGACGCGACCTGCACACTACTTCAGCAGCGACTTGCAAAACGACTTCTGTATAGAAGTCAATGCAAGTCGCCCCAAAAATAGTACAGGAACCTTTTTTCTAAGTCGAAGCGACTTGAGTCGCTCCTATTAGAACGGTTCCATAGTACAGAACGGAGCGCGACTTGTCAGGCGGCTAAGTCACCTGACAAGTCGCGGTAGTGTGAACGGGCACTTAGGCAGTGAAAACTGATCAAATCACCTGTGCAAAATAATGGAAAGCCTGAAAACCTGACCTGT